>NW_024043081.1:0-40446 GCF_014851395.1 Micropterus salmoides | reverse complement strand
TACCACACTCCTTTGCCTCCGCCCCCTGCTGAAGAGACAACCAGAAAGAGGTGAGTACTTACATCGTATGCTTTATTTGTTTAAACTAATTTGATAACTAACTGGAATGGAGTAGAAGCACTCAATACTATGTCGTGAACCTTGACTATCACTGATTGAGGTTTCTTTCCACACAGACAGGATGGCCAGACCCCCCTGTGTTTCCTCAACCCCCTCTGGAACTACTCACAGCAAAGACAGTTATCAAATGTTTCACAAATCAAATAAACAATCAAAATAAGAATGTGTATGGCTCCCGCTTTATCAATAATCTCCACCTTAATACTCAGTTGACTATTTCAGGTAATGGAACCCCTGGTCTCCATTACAGTAGTGTTCAGGTGTTGTGAGTAAAAAGAAAAGCTGGAGCAAGAGCTGGAAGCTGGAGCTGTTCTCTCCTGAAGAGCTGGACACAGCTAATCACATCTGGAGGGTTCTGCAATCAGCTCCTCTGGCACCTGTAAAGACAACAATGGGTAGAAAGTTAAAGCTACTGAACTCTGAGATTACCTCAGCATGATAAACTTTCTGGAATGTGACAGTAATTAGGGGTGGCAATGTGAAATACACTGTTTCCTAATCTGTGCAATATACGGTTTTCTGCTGGACACTGTGCAATACTAACTACTCAAGTTAGATCTTATTGAACATTTATTATTATAAGGATCTTATTTTATATTTCTCATTGAACTGTACTACCTTTTTCATCAAATTCTAACTCAGAAAAAACTCAAAAAAACTCAAACTCAAACTCAGACACCTCTCACACACATAATTTCTCGCCTTAACTAAACCATTGCCCTAGTTACAGCCCAGCTACCTGTCTGCAGGCATAATGCGCATTGTATGCTGACGAAAAAGGTGGATGCAAATCTCTGCAGGTAGCCTACAACATCTGTTCTGCTGAATTATGCATCCACCTCTTAAACTCCTTATCAGAAATGTCACTGATCAAACGCAGTTATCACCCCATACTGCTGAATCTCAAGGAATGCTACATCTACTAAGTGTAATAACTTATTGATGACTCTAAACTGCCTTTAATATGTACTTCGAATCAATCATCCCCACTGATGGACCACACAAAGAATAGTATCACGTTATCATTTTTAAGCAATGGCCCCATGGCACATTGCTTATGTCAAAACCTGGTATGAATCAATGTATTTTATGTTAGATATGTTTTTTATTTTGTGGCTTGTTAATTTTATTGAAGATGTCTGAATGACTAAAATTACTATGCATTTATTAAATAAATTCTGGCAAGACCAACGGCAGCAAGTTTCTTTGCTTCATCATTTCTCCCATTTTACAGGCTTATTATCTGTTCGCACGCCCTGTACCTGGAGCCTGTAAGATCTGTCTCTGGTGTCATTAGCCACTTTCATACAGAGATCCCACAAGACACGCAGAAAGAATATCCGCCAATATGCCCCGTTGGCTCATTCATAGTAAACCAAAGTTTGCGGCTTAATGCCACCTCCATGCTGGCTGTGGCTTTTCACAAAGACATCGTCCCAGCTCTCTTACTACAACGTTCCGGGCTCAAAGACGGATCAAATCTGACCCCACTTTCCAGTTCCTTACCTGTCAAACACCGCAGCAAGCCGGCATATTGGTGCAATGCTCCTGGAAAATAGGGCAGTGTGAAAGCGCCTATTGTTTAGTTTCCTGTGTTCTTTGTCACTGATTGTCTGAGTGTTTTCGCCTGGTAATCATTATGTTCACCCCTTCAGGTGCATTTAAGTGGTCTGCTCCTTTCTCCAAGTTTTCACTGTTTTTGGTATCTGGGTTATGTCTTGTATTTTGCCATTTGGACTTAAGGACTAATCACCTGTGTTGTCACTGGATCACTATGCTGTTGTTTTTGAACTGCTCACACCACTTCACTGTAAGTTTTTCAGCAATAAACCGGTAGCAATTTATAATAACTACACACTATAAAACATTAGTTAAGTATTAGTAAATACGGAATTCATCATTTATAAAGCATTGTTCATACATTAATACACATTAGTAAGTCATTCATAAACACAGTTATAAATGTTTAATTCTTTATTATCTACAAACTTGAAGTAGTTGTAGTATTAGTATATTTTTAATTTATAAACCATTGTTCTTACGTTCATACACATTGGTAAGTCATTTATAAACATAGTTATACATGTTGTATTCTTCTAAACATTTCGTAGAAAGGCCGCTCCGGCAGCAGCAAAGCAGACAGACTGTGGACTTTCGGAGTGAGTCTGGGGTCATGTAAACTTGTTTAATATGTCTTTGTAGCTGGTGGGCCCACAATGAAGATCCGTCCCCACTGTGCTGACAGTCTAGCTCCGCCCCCGTCAACGGTGATAAATTATCTGAAAGTTCCGCGAGGTTCGGACAACTCGGCACAACACCAGTGAAGCCAGGGCTCCGTCTCTTCAGCAAGTCCTCTTCTCCCACTACACACTCACTGCACACATACACGCTACGCCTGCACGTGCGCACTGACGACCCAGGGTTAGGGTTACAATTTTGGATTTATTCATGCACTTTAAAAACATTTATTGAAAGTTTTTTTCTTTTTACACGTTTAGTTACAGTATTAAACGTTGAAATGTGTATTGTAATAGGCTGTAGATTAACTTATTGGAAGAAAACTGGTAGTTCTATGTAAAATCAGACGTTGAGCACCCCATATCACCAAAATGGCATGATCCTTGTTTTGCTGCAAAGCTTCAACTGTGAGATTGACAGTCGAATCAGGCTCCGCCCATCGAAGCATCGAACCTTTGACTATTTGGGGTCAGCCCTAGATGCTACTAAGACTACCTGAAAGATGCCCCAGCTAACGTTACTGGTTACAGGCCTGGTACCGTATCTCTGAGACACATTATCTATCACTACCAGCTCATGCTTAATGATTGTATTTGAAAAAAAGTATTATTCTAATGAAAAACCATATATATATATATATATATATATATGTAGCGCTCCTACCCTCTACCAAGTATGTATGGGCAGGGCCCTGAGTTCTTTTAGATTATTGTTTCTTAATATCAACACTGAAACCCAGCGTCAACTATCTTAGCTTCCCTTGTAATCAACATGTGAAACCCAAATATGATAACTGGCTTTGAAATAAAATACTCGAACACCACTCTGGTATATGATTAACGAAGGTCTCTTATTATTTAGAAAAATATTAAATAAAATAAATGCAAAATAAACAATTGGTGCAATATACAATAAATCAAATATCCACACAAGATCCGCAGTGATTCAGTAGTTCTGTTACAAGATAATACCACACCACAAATGCACTTTAACTGCAACAAATATCAGTGGGCCCACACTATAACACTCACACATACAGCCGGCAAAACCACTTCAAACAACGATGCAGGCCTGATGCGTGGCTCGTGTACGTTGAGACCCAAAACCAAATGGTCGTTTCACTCAGTTTATGAGCAGAGAAATAAAAGGAAGGAGTACCTGGTAACTGGTGCACTTCTGTGAGTTTGTTGTGAATGGGTCTACCGTCAGTCACTGTCTACTGGAGCGAAGCGTCGATTCCCGTGAGCGGGGACAGACTCCTCAGGAGCAAAAGAGATGAGCCTTCGGCGTCCTTTTCCCACGTGGCCAGAGGAACTCTGAGCAGCCTGGTAGCTCAGAGCGCTATCTGGTTTTCTTCAGCGTTTCCTCGTTGAAAACGTTTTATAAGTCCACTTGATTAGCTTTGCTAGCTAACTGAAGATATACTGTCCGTTCACTTTTCCAATGAATGTACTATGTAGCTTACTGTGCTACTTTATTTAGCTAGCATTACATACCCCGTGAAACAGTCAATCAAGACTCCTCGGTGGATTCTTCGACTTCCCACGAACTAGCAGACATAATCCCAGCACAGAATGTCGAGTAGACAATCCCGAAATTAGTCCACAGCTTGGTATGAACGTTAGTTAAGCCTTCTCACTTTACTTCGTCTGCAAAGCTAACACAGTTCTCCGAACTCTTTTTCCCTCGTCTCTGTCCATCACTCCGCTCACACACTCCACCTCGCCCCTCCCGCACCTGCTCATGCACTCCCCTCATGCCCACTCGAATCACCCAATCAAAACCGACTCTTAGACTCCAGCACAATTACCACAGATAAACAAGTTGCATATACAACCCATTAACTCGTCATAACATGTTTTTTAACTAAACATTATCTTTTAGTTATTTATCAAATAACATGTGCAACATACAACAGTTTTAACAAAAATACATCACCATATTTTTACCATCAATATTCCATGACTTTTAATATCAAATTTACTTATAATAAACTCTTTTAACCCAGTATACTATTAATTCTGGGTTACACCCTCCCCCCTCTAGATGTCTGGTGTCCTCAACAGACCAATGAACTGAACACTTAACTCAATAGGAAGGGTGTATCATGGCTTTGCACACTTTAGCTTTTTCCTATCTTAATAACAACACCTCTGTGTACTATGGTAAGAGGTTGATCTTTACTTTTACCAGGCTCGTCATAAGTTAGCCTTAGGACTGGTTTTACAGTTCTCTTAGAACGGGTATCAGATCTGGGACCTTTCTTATCCCTACATCTTATACTGACAGGGTATGCCTCCTGTTCAGACTCTAAGTCAGGATCAGTTTCATCTTCAGGAATTGCATTCTGATCAGGTTGGTGTTTGTCCACAAACCGAACTGGTTCATTAGCACTCTTCTCTTCCGCTGAACTTTCCTCAGCGAGGCTTTCCTCTGACTCCTGAACATTCTCTGGATCCTCTTGAGTGACTTGTGAACACCTTGTTCTGTTTTTGGTGCCTTGCGGAAACTGCTTCAGGTAAGCATGGTAGGGTTTCGGTGATCTCTGAGGTACATAATACTCCAGATCAGAGGATGAGTCAGAGAAATCCTGTAACTCTTGGAAGACTTCTTGGTTCTCAAGCGAAACTTTCTCTTGCCTCATGCGGGTTCCACTTCTGGTCTTTACCCTAACCGATGAGCCATCCTCATCTTCCACCTCAGGCATCCTCACATGCTGTATCATGGCTTTGCACACTTTAGCTTTTTCCTATCTTAATAACAACACCTCTGTGTACTATGGTAAGAGGTTGATCTTTACTTTTACCAGGCTCGTCATAAGTTAGCCTTAGGACTGGTTTTACAGTTCTCTTAGAACGGGTATCAGATCTGGGACCTTTCTTATCCCTACATCTTATACTGACAGGGTATGCCTCCTGTTCAGACTCTAAGTCAGGATCAGTTTCATCTTCAGGAATTGCATTCTGATCAGGTTGGTGTTTGTCCACAAACCGAACTGGTTCATTAGCACTCTTCTCTTCCGCTGAACTTTCCTCAGCGAGGCTTTCCTCTGACTCCTGAACATTCTCTGGATCCTCTTGAGTGACTTGTGAACACCTTGTTCTGTTTTTGGTGCCTTGCGGAAACTGCTTCAGGTAAGCATGGTAGGGTTTCGGTGATCTCTGAGGTACATAATACTCCAGATCAGAGGATGAGTCAGAGAAATCCTGTAACTCTTGGAAGACTTCTTGGTTCTCAAGCGAAACTTTCTCTTGCCTCATGCGGGTTCCACTTCTGGTCTTTACCCTAACCGATGAGCCATCCTCATCTTCCACCTCAGGCATCCTCACATGCTGTCCAATGGGAAGGATATGATCTCTGTGGAGTGTTTTTACACCTCCTGTCCCAGCTTCTGGCTTTAACTTGTACACTGGTAGGTTTGGCATTTTTCCCACTACCACATAGGGGACAGGGCTCCACCGGTTCTCAAGTTTGTGCTTTCCTTTCAGCCCCAAGTTTTTTAGAAGGACTCTGTCACCTATGTCCAAAAGCTGGCATATGACCCTCTTGTCATATGACCTTTTGTTTCTCAAATGAGTTTTGTCAGAGGCTTCAGAGGCAAGCTGGTAAGCTCTCTGCAGGTCTTCCTTCAACTTTGCCACATAACGTGCATGGCAAACATCATCTTGGCCATCAGGAGAAGTTCCAAAACACAAATCAACCGGGAGTCTGGCTTCTCTACCAAACAGAAGGAAATATGGTGAATAACCTGTAGCATCACACTTTGTACTGTTGTAGGCATGAACCAAATATCCCAAATGCTGGCTCCATTGAGACTTCTTCTCCTGGCTGAGAGTACCTAGCATGGACAGTAAGGTCCTATTGAACCTCTCCGGTTGTGGATCGCCTTGCGGATGATACGGTGTAGTCCGTGATTTCCGTATTCCCATCACCATCAAGAGCTCTCTGATCAATCGACTTTCAAAGTCCCTTCCCTGATCCGAATGGATCCTAGCAGGCAGACCATAGTGGATAAAATATTTATCCACCAGAATCTTGGCTACAGTCTGCGCTTTCTGATTTCTGGTTGGGAAAGCCTGTGCATAGCGTGTGAAATGATCAGTGATCACTAACACATTACTAATCCCCTTAGAATCTGGTTCCATCGAAAGGAAATCAATGCACACTAGATCCATAGGCCCACTGCTTCTAATCTGGTGTAATGGAGCTGCTCTTGTACAAGGAGCCTTGCGAGTAATGCACTTGCCACAGTTTTTTACATACTCCTCCGCCTCAACTGACATTTTAGGCCAGAAGAAACGGCTCCTCAAGAGGTCAGTAGTCCTTTCAATTCCGAGGTGACCAAGGTCATCATGTAGGGACTTCAAAACTACTGCACGGAACTCACTTGGCAAGACGAGCTGACTTACCTCCTCACCAGAAGGACGCTTAACCAAACGATGCAGCAGATTGTCTTTCATGATCAACTTCCCAAGTTCTCGTTTCATGCAAGACAACTCTGGACTGGTATCTGTTGGCCAGCTGCCATGGTTCACTGCCTGGATAGTTGGTCCAATCACTGCGTCGTTCTTTTGAGCCATCACCAGCTCCTGTTTTGTCATCTGCCCCAACGAATTCAGCTCCACATGTGTTGGGAAAGCATAGATGTCAGGGACACACTTAGGAGAGGCTCCCAACTGATCTACACACCTCTGATCGCTTTTGTAGGAGCTTGCGATGTGGACTTGTTGGCATATAGACTTCACTCCTGTCTGTGAAATGGTCTCCCATTCCTCTGCATTCTGTTCATGTTCAAACGGCATGTTTCTTGAGAGCAAGTCTGCATCTATATTGTGTCTGCCTGGGCGGTACTGGATATCAAAATTGTATGTGGACAAGGCTGCCAGCCACCGGTGTCCCACAGCATTGAGCTTAGCTGTGGTGAGCACGTAGGTGAGCGGGTTGTTATCTGTACGTACTGTGAACTTGGCTCCATACAGATAATCGTTGAACTTGTCAACAACTGCCCATTTCAGGGAAAGAAACTCCAGCTGATGAATCGGATAGTTCCTCTCCGGCGGACTCAATTTTCTGCTTGCAAATGCAACAGGACGAAGGCCTTCAGGATAGTCCTGATAAAGGACTGCACCAAGTCCCTTTAAACTGGCATCTACATGTAGAATGTAGGGTTTGTGGGGGTCAGCAAACGCCAGGACGGGTGCATGAGTCAGACAGCATATTATCTGGCGAAATGCATCGGTGCAGGACTGATCCCACCTCGCACCAAAAGGCTCAGAAACGGCCAAATAGGACTTGTTTTGATCTTTGACATGCTTCTTACTCTTCTGAGTTGGACCATATCCCTTAGTAAGCTCAGTCAGAGGTCTTACAATGGCAGAATAGTTGGCAATGAAACGCCTGTAATAGCCGCAAAAGCCCAAGAAAGACTGCAGGCCTTTCAGGTCCATAGGCTGAGGCCAACTGGTGACTGCCTCGATCTTTGAGGGGTCAGGGGAAACACCATCTGCCGAAACAATGTGTCCCAGGTATTTTACCTTGGGCAAACAGAACTGGCATTTGTCAAGGGAAACTTTGAGCCCCACTTCTCCGAGGCGATCAAGGACTTTGAGAAGTCTCTCTTCATGCTCTTCCAATGACCTTCCAAAGACTATTAGGTCATCCAAGTAGACCAGGACCTGCAGCAGGTGCATGTCACCGACAGCCTTTTCCATTAGTCTTTGGAATGTTGCAGGCGCTCCAGTGATCCCTTGCGGCATCCTCTCGAACTGATAGAAGCCGAGTGGGCAGATGAATGCCGTCTTTTCTTTGTCCTCATCGGCCATGGCTATTTGGTAATAGCCGCTCCTCAGATCCAGGACTGAGAACCACTTACTTCCTGACAAGGAGTCAAGTGCGTCATCGATACATGGTGTTGTGTATTGGTCAGGAATTGTTCGACTATTGAGGAAACGATAATCGATACACATCCGAATAGTTCCATTTTTCTTTCGCACGATCACTATAGGGGACGCGTATGGACTCCGGGACTCTTTTATGATCCCCGCCCGCAGGAGCTCTTGCAAGTGCTTTCTGACATCCTCAATGTCTCCTGGAGCAAGGCGCCGAGACCGCTCTCGGAAGGGCCGTGCATCCGACAGGCGGATGGTGTGTTCTACTCCCTTTGCTAATCCTACGTCCCATTCGTGCACGGAGAAGACATGGGATCTCTCGGACAGCTTCTGACGCAGTCGCTCCCTCCATTGCTCGGACACTGGGGAATCCCCAAAGTTGATGACACTTTTATCAAACTCTGATGACACTGGTTGTTTAGCGGGAATAGTGGTGACAGACTCAACTGTATACATGTTTCCCAAAACTGTTCCCATAGGAATAACAGTCTGTTTGAGTGACTGGTTTTGGACCAAAATCCTGAAACTGCTGACATTCACTGCATCCCCAGGAATGACCATGGGCTGAAGGAACACACCAGCCGGGAGCGGAGCAGTCAGTGATGAGTCAACCATCAGGATCTCATTCTCAACCTGGTGTTTAAACTCAACATGACAGACCGCTTCAAAGTCACCGCCAGGGGGTATGGTCAGGGGACCTGGACCTTGCCAGCTAACAAACCCTACTTCTTCTTCACTGTCGGGGTCAGAAGCAGCCCCACTCTGAGATGACTTATTTTCTCCAAAACAGGCTTGAATACCAAAAGTGGAAGTGAGGTCAATGCCTTTGGCTGTGCATTGCTCGACCATACGTCGGACATGACTGGTATTGGTCCCAACAATGACTGGGGCCTGGCCTGGAGTTCTGGGACTGGGGCAGATTAGTGCAAGGACTGTCCGGGTCTGGCTGATACCTGTTACTTCAGCAGGGTATTCAAGATCCACCACAACATACCCACGGTAAGGGTAGCTCATATTAGACTCAGTTAAACCCCAGAGGGCAAGCCCAGACACTGGCTGCAGTGGCACATCTGGCAAATGCTTCTGATACCAAGACTCAAAAATAATTGTCACCTGGGAGCCACTATCAAACAATGCATCACAGGGCTGCCCATCGACTTTCAATGGCACAATGCTTGGGGGGCCAACCAATCCTTCTGGCAAGCTAACTGTTGGTTGTGTGATTACAGAACCTTCCTTCACACTGCAGTTGACCTCTGTGTATTTGGCATTGCTGGACTGCTGCTCCTCCTTAGACATCTTAAGTGCTTGGATTAGCCTCTTAATTACTTTACTTTGGTTCTCTGGGTTTTTGCATTTACCAGCATAATGCCCATTATCCCCACAACGATAACAAAAGTTCTCTTCTGCAACTTTGGATGTTCTCCTGGGGAAACTAGACACTGGCTTTGAAACCTCCATGGCAGAGACTGTCGCTGGATTGGGCGAAACATCTGGTTCACGCACCTTATTGGTGAGCTTCTGCTGCAGTCGTTTGACTTGTTTCTTTAAAGCTGTTAGCTCGGGGTCTTTACCGTCAATGCTGGGTGAGGCACTAGCAGGCTCAGAGTACTCTTCTTTAGAAAGAACCGACTTTGTCACTACTGCTGTGACCATGGATTTGAGTTCTTTGATCTCAGCTTTAAGGCTCTGTATTTCAGCATGTTTGCTATCACCTTCCTGTTTTGCACACACTTGATGCACTGTATTGTTGAGCTTTTTCCGGGAAGCCTCATACTCTTCCTCTGCCCTGATTTCACTCAGGAGCTGTAGAAAGGTAGGTGGTGTTGTTTTTCTTTCCCTTAGGCGAAGCTGTATCAACATCAAGTCAGATGCAATGGCGCCCCTCAGCAGCTGTTCTACACGGGCCCTGCCCATGTTGCTAGAAGGAAGGCCCCCTCTCTGGACAACTTTAACCAAAGACCGCTCCAGACGTCGGAGGAAATCAGACAACTTTTCTCCTGTCTGCTGCTGCATCAAGCGGAAAGCAAAGTAAAGATCATCGCCAGACTCAGCAGTCCCAAAAGCACTCTCAAGCGCCTCTAAACACGCTCCAGGACTAGCAGTAGGTTCTGTGGTTCGCATCGCTTTAACTATTTCTAAAGCAGGCCCTTTGAGACTTTCCATCAGCCTTCTTATCTTTTCTTTGTCAGAGCAGTCGCTCTCTTTGACCATGAGCCATGCTTGCTCCATCCAGTGGTCAAATTGCTCCTCACCTACTGGAACAGGCGAGACTCCGGAAAAGGTACGCAGGCGTCGATAACCTCCACCCTCAGATGGAGGTTTGGTTGCCTTCTCTAAGAAATCCCCAACAGCCCTCAAGATGGATTCTGTGGGGTTCAGCAGACTTTGAAGATCATCCATACTCCTACCTTCAGCCTGAAACAAGCCTTTCAATTTGCTACTGAAGTCTTCAGCTGTAGGAGAAAACTCTCCAAGAATGACTATGGGCCAAGGCTCTTCTTCCTCAGAGGGTTGCACATAGGGAGGAACAGGCGCAGTACTTAAATCTTCGTTAGTTTCACACAAAACCATAAGCTTGCCTAGCCTTGCATTGAACAACCTCCCTCGGACACGCACACGGCCTAAGCACTTTATAGTAGTGAGAGTGTCTTCAATTTGAGCTATCTCTACCTCTTCAGGGAGAACCACTAACAGGGCATGAGCTCTATCTAAACCCTCACCACGGCTCCAATTAGCAAGTTCTTTCTCTAACTCAGTATGGTCAACCATTTTCACTGTTTCCTTTGTTTGTTTTTTTTTTTTATGGGCTTATTTTACTTGCTATCAAATCAACACTATATTTTGCTGGAAAGCTAAGACAATCCCAGCGGTGCCTCCATTTTATGTAGCGCTCCTACCCTCTACCAAGTATGTATGGGCAGGGCCCTGAGTTCTTTTAGATTATTGTTTCTTAATATCAACACTGAAACCCAGCGTCAACTATCTTAGCTTCCCTTGTAATCAACATGTGAAACCCAAATATGATAACTGGCTTTGAAATAAAATACTCGAACACCACTCTGGTATATGATTAACGAAGGTCTCTTATTATTTAGAAAAATATTAAATAAAATAAATGCAAAATAAACAATTGGTGCAATATACAATAAATCAAATATCCACACAAGATCCGCAGTGATTCAGTAGTTCTGTTACAAGATAATACCACACCACAAATGCACTTTAACTGCAACAAATATCAGTGGGCCCACACTATAACACTCACACATACAGCCGGCAAAACCACTTCAAACAACGATGCAGGCCTGATGCGTGGCTCGTGTACGTTGAGACCCAAAACCAAATGGTCGTTTCACTCAGTTTATGAGCAGAGAAATAAAAGGAAGGAGTACCTGGTAACTGGTGCACTTCTGTGAGTTTGTTGTGAATGGGTCTACCGTCAGTCACTGTCTACTGGAGCGAAGCGTCGATTCCCGTGAGCGGGGACAGACTCCTCAGGAGCAAAAGAGATGAGCCTTCGGCGTCCTTTTCCCACGTGGCCAGAGGAACTCTGAGCAGCCTGGTAGCTCAGAGTGCTATCTGGTTTTCTTCAGCGTTTCCTCGTTGAAAACGTTTTATAAGTCCACTTGATTAGCTTTGCTAGCTAACTGAAGATATACTGTCCGTTCACTTTTCCAATGAATGTACTATGTAGCTTACTGTGCTACTTTATTTAGCTAGCATTACATACCCCGTGAAACAGTCAATCAAGACTCCTCGGTGGATTCTTCGACTTCCCACGAACTAGCAGACATAATCCCAGCACAGAATGTCGAGTAGACAATCCCGAAATTAGTCCACAGCTTGGTATGAACGTTAGTTAAGCCTTCTCACTTTACTTCGTCTGCAAAGCTAACACAGTTCTCCGAACTCTTTTTCCCTCGTCTCTGTCCATCACTCCGCTCACACACTCCACCTCGCCCCTCCCGCACCTGCTCATGCACTCCCCTCATGCCCACTCGAATCACCCAATCAAAACCGACTCTTAGACTCCAGCACAATTACCACAGATAAACAAGTTGCATATACAACCCATTAACTCGTCATAACATGTTTTTTTAACTAAACATTATCTTTTAGTTATTTATCAAATAACATGTGCAACATACAACAGTTTTAACAAAAATACATCACCATATTTTTACCATCAATATTCCATGACTTTTAATATCAAATTTACTTATAATAAACTCTTTTAACCCAGTATACTATTAATTCTGGGTTACATATATATATATATATATATATATATATATATATGCCTATGGTTCATACAATCATGTTCAATCTCATTTGTAATGCTTTGCTTTTCCCTCTAAAGTAAGGACTATCTAGGCCATACATAAAAATAGTGTATAACAATCGGCTTTCTGTAGTCCTCTCAGGGCTGCAGTAAATACAGCCACTCGTTCCATTCGGACCGAATGCAGTGATTGCAACTCTCCCTCGCTGCCATGGCTACCGCCCCTGCTGCTACAAGAGCTGCCCACATGCGCGCACCCGGTCAGCTCTCAGACCTGACGAGCGAAGCGGTCAGATCGGAGGTTATATCTGCGTGGCTTTTCAATGATAATGACAATTGAGGAACATCAAGGGGCTGAAAAGTTACACCATGGTCGCTTCATTTCTGCTGGACAGGTAATCTGGCTTTCATCATTTTGATGGTAATAGTTACTTTCATCGCTACCAAACGTAGCATGCAGCTAACGGCAGCTACGAGTGCAGACTGGTGTAGGAGCCAGAGTAGAAACAATGAATTATATCTAGCTGTAGGTGAGCTTGAAAACAGCAGAGCAAGCTGTGTTTTCCGACGCTAAAATTAGGTAAGACAATTGTGGTAATGTAGGTGACTGGTGCACATGCATGGTCATATGACCTTGTCATGTGACCTGCAGCTAATCAGGAAGTGATAAAAGGTTTGCTAGTCTCAGTGGAGAGTCCTTTGCTTTCCACTTAGCACACCTTGCAGGGTGACAGCCAGACATGAGTGTCCAGTCCTTCATGAATAGTGAATGGCGAGATGAAGCTTTATGAAGCACTGAAACTTTCCATCCAATTGGTTCACTCATGTGCCGAAGCTTCATGGTGCTTCATTTGCTCTACTGTGCCATCTAATGGACAATAAATGGAAAACAGGCAGAATAAACTCATGTATGATTTTTGTCATGCCGATACATAAATGATAAACTTATTAATATGGTGTCTGTCTTTATGATACAATGATGGGTTCAAAATGGAAAGTGGAAACAAGGGAGAGCGTTGTCATGTGAATGTGCTTGTGTTACTTATTTTTTGACTGTGCTTATGTTACTAGGGACAACATGTAACACGTTAAAACAGACAGCATTTTATTCATTTTATTTAAAAATAACAACTTCTCCACAGTGCTGGGCTTCAGGCGGTTTCTTTTTTTTGAGATTATTTCACCTGCTTTAGAAAATGCCCTTTCACAGGGCACAGATGAAGCAGGGGTACAGAGAAAAGCAAGGAGGACGAGGAGGAGGACGGGCTGTTTCGAATAACAGCAGCACATTCAGCAGTGAGCCTCTTCTCGGCCTCTGCTGCTTTAGTGTGGCTAAAGAAGCCTATCTTTTTAAACCTGGGATCAAGTGGTGTCGCCAGTGACATGATGCTCATTGATTGCAGTGTGAATAGCTTCTCGCGTAACTGTCTCTTCAGACTCTCAGGCATTGCTTTGCTCTCTGGAGTTTGGAGAATTCCCATTTCCTCCTCCAGTGCGTGGTGTAGCATTGACAAAAGGGGAATGACTTTTGATCCGGATACTCTCTTCTCTTCTGACAGCTCAACTGTGGCATCATTAAATGGGGACAACATTTTTAGACATTCTGCAATAATATTGTACTGTTCTGATGATAGTGGGGCAATGTCAGTGCGAAGGCCTGCCAAAGCTGCTCCTACAGGTTCCCTGAGGTCATAAGCACGTTGGAGCATATGGTATGTACTGTTCCAACGTGTATCCACTTCTTGAACTAGCTTCAGTGCTGGCTGGCCTATAAAATTAGCAATCAAAAAGTGATTAATGCAAGTATCACTGCAGCAGCACAAAACAGTGTCATTTAGAATATTGCTGTGAAATAAAGAACTTCACCTTTGCAGTGGTGCTGCTCATGAAATAGCCCACTATCTTCCTAGAGTTTGCCCGGATGACAGACAACACAGTGTTTTGGTCAAGAGCCTTTTTTACAAGTAAATTTAAAGTATGTGCCACACAATTTGTGTGACGCAAATGAAGCTCCTTGCCACAAGCACCCATATTTGCTGCACCATCAGTCACAAGGCAAGTAACTTTGTTTGTAATACCCCACTGTGACATAAGTGCTGCTTTTACTTGTGCCAAATTCTCAGCAGTATGTGCCTCAGGGAAATGCAGCACCCCTAAAACAACAGAATGCAAAGAGGTGCTTGCATCTATAAAATGGCATGTCACAGCTAGATACGCATCGGTGTTAATAGAGGTCCACATATCTGATGTTAAACTAACTGCTGAGGCCTTCAACACCAAGGCTTTGGCTTTCTCCTTGGATTCCTTATATTTGTCCTCCACCATAGCTTTCAGAGCCTAAAGGAAAGAAGAGAACACTCTTGGAATGGCAATTATGGGAAAATAGGGAAAAAATACATGTGCTCTCAAACGCACCTGCCTTGTGGGGAGAACATAGGTAGGGTTCAAAGCTTTAACAAGCGTTCTGAAACCTTTGTCCTCCAAAATAGTGAAAGGCTGAGAATCCTCAATCACCATATTGACCAAGGCCTCATCCACATCCTTCTCTCCTGATGACAAAAAAAATCAGTATTCAATGACATATGTCATTAATTAGTCACATTTACAGTATTAGTTAATGTTGTCTAATACAAATATACCATGTCATTTTATATTTGCATGCTGTCTTATCATTGCATCCTAAAATGGCTTACCTGAGCCTGGTCCACCTTGGTTGGTCTCCTTGTTTTCATGCAGGGCTCTATAATGCCTCAGCATAGATGAGGTGTTATTGGTGTATCCAAGTTCTTTGGAACACAACAGGCACTTCGCCTTTTAAAATACCAGAAATTAGAAGAAAGACATTAGAACAAGGGATACGCTGTGTTGTCACATTTATTTATATTACGCTAGTTATTATTACAATGTAAAAACCTTATTTGGTCAGATCAGCTCAAAGTGTTCCCAGACAGGGGAAAATCTCCTCTTTCTTGCTGGTTCCATCGCAAGAAAAAGAAGCTTGAATAGATTGCTAACAAACTTGCAATTAAGTCCCAAGTCCACAAAATGTGGACATTTTGCTGGCCCTTATATTTCGAATTGACCGCCAAACCACAAACCACTTCCTGAATCAGTCACGTGGTACGGCCGGCTCGCGGGCTTCGAACGTCACCACATACATCTTCAACACAAGCCTCGATACGCGCTTCACAAAAAGTACCCTGCATTACTCGACACACGCTTCGAAGCCTCGATACGGACGGACACATCACTATTCATGGAGGGAACTGGAGAAGATTGATGTCTACAGCTGACGTGGCCACATATCAGCGGCTATGGATGTAGGGATCCGGAGATACTGCACCGGAATCCCCCCCCCCCACTGCTGCATTAGGCATTCAGGACTTTGTGTAACCTTGCAAAGCAGACCAGGCTAGCCACTGTTTTCTATTGTTGTTTTATCTTTTTGTTTCTTTTGTTAAATAGTTTTCCAGTCAATTTTAAGATGTCTGTTGCTCGGTCTAGTGCCCCACTGTGATTGGAATTGATATCCTGTATTGAGTGTCTACTGGGTGTCATATTTTGGATGGTGGTTTAAATACAGGTTGCTCTCCTCTCTCTGTATATCCACAGCTTGGCTTTGTACAAGGCTGTGTCTGTATCAGCACACTGCTTCCCTTTCCATGGTGAGACTGCACTGGGTGACATTCTGTAGTGGTGTGTATACTCAACTTAGACATTGCATGGTATTTTATAGTGACTGGTCTAGATGCTAAGTGTGTAGTGAATAGTTTAGATGTTGAGTGTATAGTGCATGTACTTCTTGGTGTTGGGTGTGCTGTCTGTCTACCACAGTCGCTGATCGGGGTGGCGTGTACGAGCTGACCTGACCTTCCTACACTGTTTTTCCCAACCAATTTATTGGCTAATAACTAGGCTAATTTTATTTATGCTGTTGTTTTTTAATTGGGATTTTAACAATATACTTTTACTTACTTTGTACAACACATGCCTCTTTGTAACTGTTCCTGTTCGGGGTAAATCAGAGACACACAACCTTATATTAAGGGTTCTAAAGGGTTCCTCCTGCCCTTACCAGGCGGTGGTTGGGACGTTGTCAGGTCCAAAAAAAGGTATTCTTTCTACTTGATTGGGCACCACACAATGTAGTGTAGACTGTGCCGGTTTAGTTATTCACCATCTAGGTTTATTGTTATACTATGTTTACACCTTTTATGTAATCTGTTTGTGTGATTATGTTGTGTCTGCAAGTGTTGTTTGACTGAATGTTACTCTTTTACAAATGTGGTGATATGCTGTGTGTTTGTAGTTATGAGAAAGACATTTCAACGCTAGTGTATCTGCGTTTCTGGTATATAAGCTACCTATAATATAGTTTGACAATGTTCGTTGCTAAACCTACAGTGTGAAAACCTTTTACTGTAATTGGTGCTGGTATGCCATTACTTATTTTACCAGAAGTAAAAATTCCTGTATGTTTTATTTCTACTGTGCCCTCAGGTCACCTGCAGTCTTCCAACACCCTGTACTTCTCACCAGTATACGCTGATCGGACCATGCTGGCTGGCCTGGATTACAACCACCGTGTCCACATCTAGCCAGGAGAAAAGCTGATGACACAGCTCAGTATGTTTCTGTGTGGAGTTTGCATGTTCTCCCCGTGTCTGCGTGGGTTCTCTCCGGGTGCTCCGGCTTCCTCCCAACGTCCAAAGACTTGCGGCCTAGGTTGATTGGTGACATGGCCTGTAAAGGAATATATAGTTGTTAGAACCCCAAATTGGACACATTTATCAACATTATTAGATATTTTTATTGAACAGGGGTTTGTTGTTCTCTAACAGGTCTTCTGTGTCCACATTACACATCACGTCAATGTACATAACACAGATGAGCCGATGGCTGAAGCAGAGCTGTAGTTAGTTGTTGTAATCAGTAAACAATAAAAAAAAGTAATAACAATAGTGGATAACATATATATAGCACTTTATTTTTGACTCCCAAAAGGCTTAGGGGGAAACACCAGAGAAACTTTGAGACAAATACACTGGGAGAAAATAGACTATATTATATATATATATACACACCTGTTTATATGCCATTGTTGGAGTGTGAAGCTCGACGCAGGTCCTAGAAGATGTGCTGCTTAGCTTGCACGTTGTCCTCTCCGTCCTGCCTCTTCTTCCTTGGAACCTGGCATCCCTACCTCCCCTGCTTCACCTCGACCCCAGGCCGGTCCCGGTGTGTGCTTGGCTCTGGAGTCCAGTCCTCATCAGAGACAAGAATGCTGTCACCGTGGAAGCTCTAACATGCAAAACAACGTACGTGTTAGGAGTCTAACACGAAATTCCCGTTTGTGTAGTGTAACTGATGGTAACAATAAAATGTATCAGCCTGTTTTTAGCTTTGCCCAATGTTACCACAACTGTTAGCACAGCTACCTGTTGCTAACAGTAAGCTAGGCAGCTCCTTACTGATTAAAACTCGGTCTTTTTAAACCTATCCAATAATAACATGCTAGTTTGATAGTGAGTACTAACAGCCAGGTTAGTTGTTTATTTTCATAATGATAAAGTTAGCTGTTTTCTTACCCCTGATGCCAGCCACAGCACTGCGATCCTCTCCTCTCGTCACACTCTGCTCATCCTCCTGCGGTGTCGGCAACGCGCGTTCACGTGTTTTGGGGGCGTGGCTTTGGAAGGAGCCCAGAAGGGAGGGGATGGGAGTTTCTTTGTTGGATACTTTCAAAATCCAGCAGTTTCTTATTAGTTTCTCAAACTTACCTACCCTGCCTTTAAGTGTAAAGACACTTAGGAGGTTTTTTTTCCTGGAAACTCCGGTGAGTAATGTTTGCAAGCTTTAGGAGAGAGCTAAAAGTGCAGTGTGATACTATCTTAAATTGGTGGGTTAAAACATATACTGTAGGTTAAAAGCAGTCGGAGGATGTTGGGAACACGATGTTGGGAACTGTTCAACAGTAATTTTGTTGTGTCGTGGATTCAAACTAACTCTGGAGGTACTTTTAGATGTGTAAGCACATGTAGTACCTTCAGAGGTATTTTTATTTACAGTATTTATGATAATACATGTTAAAGATGATTTCCTATAATGTGTAAACTCTTCAGTATTTTTTGGTTGTAATTTAATGTAATGTTAAGCGATGGAGAAATTTAATTAATTCATAGTAGTGATGTCTTGCTTAAATGCTACCTGGTAAAGCTATTAATCTTTGGTAACGTTATAACAATGTAAAACTTAAGAGTCCCTAGACAACAGGGTGATGATATTCAGTTTTGACAAACTGGATGAGATCTTTTTTGAAGAACATTGACTGTGATGGTCAACTCTTCGCTGGATGTTGACGGCTAGCCAGTTCCAGAGATGATGCACCCTGTATGACAAGATCGGACCGCGTGTGGCCAGCTGATTCGGATCCCATTCAACAGGACTGACACATCAGATTACAGAACACTGGCAGATAAGAAATCTACCACAATTAATTATTCTGCCCGGGTAGAGGTAGAAATAACTGAAAGACACTGGACACTTTTTAAAATTGTATTTTTTATGAAAGAGCTCTTCTTATTCTGGGGATTGTTTCAAAAGTGGTTGGTGCATTATGAGAGTGTTAAAGGCACTGTAATAAACTGTTCTTTAATCACACACAGTCTATTTCTTACCCCTACACTACTTCTCAGAACCTAGGTTGGTAAGTTAGCAGAAGTGCTACACTAGTGTTAAATATTCTACGCCTGTCTTTAGCATTCAAAAACTATGCTGCAGGGCTTTCTCCAGTACGTTGAACTATGACGCTGAGGGACTCCCAAGTGCGTTATAAAGTGACAACAAGGGGTCTTGACCATTGGCCCATATGTGACGACTTGGGAGTGAGAACCGGTTGGATTGTAGATGGTTCATTTTATATCAACAGTTGTACAGTTTATGCAGCAATGGTCTCTCTTGTTGTGTTTTTATGAACGAATGGCTGAAAGGCATTTTATAATAAATAACATGTATCCCTTTGTGTTGTGTCCATTTCCTCTTTCAGAAGAAAACTGATACTTGTGTTACAATTTCATTTGTAAACTCTTTGTAAGGCATAGATAGTCCTCACTTTAGATGGGCTCACACAAACTACTTACTAACAACTAGTAAATGCTTTGTAACTACCTGAATTAATCATGAAATACTGTATTAACAAATGTTTAGAGAATATCTATTGCCTTTAAATTTCATTTGTAAATGGTTAATGAGGCATAGACAGCCCTCATTAAAATGAACTCACCCAAAATACTTTACTAACCATTAGTAACTGCCAGAATTAATCATGAACTGCAGTATTATTAAGTTATTAAGTCATTAAACATCTATGAACACACACTATTAGACCATTTCTACACAATTACTGTCAGGTCAAGTTAGCGGTTCATCAAAGCACTAGAGGGGGAGGAGGGGGAGTAAGCTTGGTGTCATTCAACAGACCATCCAAGCAACCCTTTGCTGGTCCCATCACAGCAGATCTTGAAGTTTTGATGAGTTCAGAGAAACGGTACCAGGCCTGTAACGGTGAGGCTTTTACCCAGTAATGTTAGCTGGGACATCTTTTGGGTAGTCTTAGTAGCATCCTTTGGGCTTTGCCACTAGTAGATTTTCGAGTTATGCTGAGATTGTTTATATTCTTTCTCAAAAAACAGGCAGTTTTGTAATAATCTTTTTAAACTTTCCAAATGATCTTATGAACCATTAACAACTCATAGATAAATGGTTTGTCATTAAAATAATAATTCATTTCTATAATAGTGAGCCGATCGTGTACAAAGTATGAAAATAAAATTATTAAGCACATTATAGATGAGATAATTAAAAAAGAATAAAACATGTATAACTATGTTTATAAATGACTTACCAATGCTGCAGCTCTCACACTTTTGTTCTCTTCGCTCTTTATTATTATTATTATTAGTGTGAGAGCTGCAGCTTTATCTTCGCTTCGATCTTCTCCTGTACCGTTTGTCCCACAAACTCTTCTTCATGAGATGGGTGCAACCTGTGTTGATATCTGTATGGTTGATTTTATATTATATTTTATGCATTTTAAAATGACTGTGTTCCTATGAAGGGAAGGCTTTCAAGTTTCTTTGTCAATCATGTCTTATTCTGACAAAAAAATGGCTCCTAAGCACCAATAGAAGGCATGTTTTGCTCTGTGATGGCTACTCCGCTGTTGAAGAATAAAATAAATGAACAGCCAAAGAACTGTGCTGTGAAAGACTTAATAGCCTGATAGCTCAATAGCTTTGATGGTGTGAGAGGCCTGGGTTCAATCCCCCACTGTGACCCACTGTGACCCATCCACCATCGTGTCCCTGAGCAAGACATTTAACCCCTCGTTGCTCCAGAGGCGTGCGAACTCTGACATGTATAGCAATTGTAAGTCGCTTTGGATAAAAGCATCAGCTAAATGTATGTTCATTTATTTTATTCTTCAACAGCGCAGTAGCCATCACAGAAAATATGTTTTTAAGCAAAACATGCCTTCTATTTTTTGTCAGAATAAGACATGATTGACAAAGAAACTTGAAAGCCTTCCCTTCACAGTGTATCTTAGTTCGGTGGTGGAGGTCTTGCTCTTGCTCCGGATCCAGAGATTGATTGAAAAAACCCTGCTCACAGCATGTTAACGAAAAGGGGGCCAAACTTAACACATATGTTTGCTGAACAAGTGTGCAGCACATCATTGAGTCTCTTAGCTGATGGAGCCGCACATTGGACCGACAGAGGTAGCAATCGCAAAAAATAGCTGTCAGCTCTCACACGCATTTTCTTAAGGAAATGCCCATTCTAGTGTGTAATATATTACCTTTTTTGAGTAACTACCCCAACACTGTATTACAGAAACCCAACAATTCCCACCAAGAGCAAGCACTAGGCAACAGAGACAAGGAAAAGAGGGAGGGAAAGGGAGGGAGGGGCAGCCTACACAATATACACACAGAGGTCCAGACAGTAAAGGTAATGCTGCTATAGACTGACTGAATAATGGTACAGATATTTATGGTAGTGTTTATGATAATAATCGTAATGTTAATGAGTTGATAAAGATGCTGAACACTCTGTAAATCCACTCACAAGGATACAATGTGCACACATTTATTTAAATGCAGGCAAGTATGTGAGTGAACTGTGCGTATCTTTCAAAAAAACATTAAGCATCTGTTTCGAGGGAACATGAATGTGCCGTAAGTGATATCATAACACAACCTATTAAATCCATAAAGGAGGAGAGTTCTTGACCCAAAAGACAGAGATGCAGCTTTACCACACCCAGCCAGAGGAGGTTAGGAAAATATGGACACCGCTACTTCAAAGCAGGTCCCAAAAGTGTTTTGCAGAGTGCCTGTTTTTTAAATAACATTACAAACACACAGCCATTAGACATTGCCTTTACAACCTGGGACCATATAAAAGTGCCAACTGGGACACTTTCCAGAAGGACAACTATCTTTAAAATCCCTGATTATTAATTATTATGTCACCATGGTAACCAAACCCAGGACTAAGCTGAAATCTCTCTTGCATTTTCTTCCACCAACAGCAAGTCTGGACCCACAGTTTCTGCCCCTCCTCTTTCCTTACCCCAGTGTGAAAAAGATAAAAATCACCAGACTGCTCTGGGCTGCATTCCTGAGAAAGAAACCTGAGCAAAGGCTTTCTCTCTATACTGTTTTTAGATTCACTCTAATCAAAATGTAAACTCAATGACAATTCAATGTAATTATGATAATGAGAGACTGGAAATTGACTGAACCGAACCCAAACAAATTTAATCCAAGTTTCACTCTAAAACCACATTGCCATCCACCGGTAAAAAGATGATATGACCTCAAACTCTGATGCCTGTTGTCGGCATACAGCGGCACTGTCCCTCCGCTCTGCCCACGCATCCACACATACACACACTGATAAGCTACGATACAGGCGGATTTTTCACTCAAGTTGAATATTTTAAATAGTTTACTACCGCCTTGAAAATACTCTGATTGCAGACATTAAGATCCCGATCGTTAATATTGGATTGGGACTTCCCTAGTCATTAATTTAATGTTCAATGAGTGGGTGCACTCACTTTTTAGTTTTCAGCATTAGTGTTTTCTTTTTGTATTCTTTTTTATTGCTTTGCCTGTTTCATTCCCCGCCTCTGTGTTCTGGTTCTGTGTTCTTGTCCTTTTTTTGTCAGTGGATCATTGGTTCCATATCTTCTTGTGTATTCTGTTATCTTGTGTATTGTCACATGCTTTCCGTCCTGTTTTATTTTGCACCTTAGCAATACAGTTGGGACAGGGACACCTGAGTGAACCCCATGTGGACGGGGATCATCAGGGGCCTCATGTATAAAAGACTGCACAGCTTTCAAACTTAAAGTACATACGCTCAGAAATATCCACATGTATAAAACCATGTGTACGCCAGGTCCTGCGCACCTTTCCTTTATACATCCCAATCAATGTGAAATTGAGTGCACATGCAGAGCCACATACCTCGCCTAATCTCTTCCCATAAATTACTATGCAAATGACCATAAATACACCAACGTCACCTCCTATGGTCAAATAACAACGGCCGATCCAGCTGCAAAACATGTGAAAAAGAGAAAGTACACAGATTGTAAGATCGAGGTGCTGATCACTGAAGTGGAGGAGAGGAGAAATACTTAATTTGATGGTTGGAATTCTTTGATCAGCAATAAACGCAAGATGATGGAGTGGCATTAGTGTTACAATGGCAGTCAATGCAGCCAACTCAGAGACTCATACTGGCTGAAATAAAGAAAACATGGTCTGACATAAAGTGGATGTCAAAAAAGAGTTTTTCTGATACAGAAATTAAGGTGTTTGGAGGTGGAAGTTAGAAAGTAGCCTACATATTGTTTGATGCAGCTTGTTCACAAACAAAAGAAGACTCTTTAATTTTAACAGAATTATATCAGACTTTAGGTAGAAAGGTAAAGACTATATATTGTTGATCCCACCAGACACACACCTGTCGGCTCCTGTTGCAAACAACCGACTACCAGATCCAGTGGTACTTGTATGGCACGGTTCCACCAGGTTGGTCTGTCAAATGCTGGACCCAGTTCAGCACACAGATCCAAGGGAATCTAAATCGAAGTATTAGCCAGTCATCATCATGAACCAGGGAATCTTCATGGACACTCTCTAATCCTTCCACTCGCATTTTCCTCTGCAGTGCCATTGCGCAGCCATGCAGCATTACACAAAAGTGTCACGCAGTATTTATATGTTTACAGCAATCAGACAGAGTAGGCTTCACACCTGTCAAAATGATGACTATATTCAGTAGTATCCCCCACCCTGGGAGATCACTAAATATGCACAGAGGATATGATTAAGAATATGATTAAAAACTACAGACACTATATTCTGCAATTCTTAATGCTCTCTGATGTTATCTCGGATTTTTACGATGATGATAATTCCATCAGTTAGCCGAGTTAAAGTCTGAAAAGGACTCAGAAGCTAAATCCACATCTAATATCGGGGAAAGGCAGCCTGCATCCTGCCACCTGACATTATCCTGGCTTTAGGCTGGCAGGTTCACAACTGACCATAAGTGTCTGTGGCTACACTCTTGCCCTCTCCGCTGCGCTCCAGGGGGGGCTGATGAAGTATTATCAGTGGACATTGATTTAAGATTTGGCACTAATTTGACTTATTTTGTTTCTTTTACTATTGAAATGTGCAATATGGTATACTTATGGCTCACTAGCGCCAGCACAAATACCACTGCTGGTTTGAATGTTTAAATGTTAAAGTATCAGCTAGGTCAAAAGTCTGCAATACCTGATATTGTTCTCTTATACAGTAGTTAGCATTTCCACATAAAATGCAATCAAAACAATCAGCACCATCTATCTGTATTCCTCATACTGTTTAATATTTTTTGACTCATCACTTATAAATGTATTGAGTAAAATGCATAGGAGTACTAATAATACAACCAGTTTTGGGCAAGTTACTCAGAAATTGTAATAAGTTACTAGATACTTATTACTAGTTACTTATTACTCCTTAAAAAAGTAATAATATTACTTTACTTTACTTTACTTTTTACTGGGTAATAACAGTAACTTGTTACGTTACTCAGTACGTTACTATAATATTTTCACTACGACATCTTAGACTGTGACACAATAATGGTGATACTAATGGTGATACACAGCTGTGGAAAGAACGCCTCTCTCCCTCGTTCTCCATTCTTCCTTTAGTTTTTGGCTAACAGCTGACTTGAACAACATAAGGTCCGGAGCCTCTGACCTGCCGCCAGGGGGCGGACTGGCCCAATTATTCAGGCCGGGATTTGACTCCATCCCAGGCCACCGTGCTCGCGCAAACCTTACTTAAGCTTTCACATACAGCAAATTTTCATTCACCCTTGTCAGCCTGTTAAGGAAGAATCATAGCATAGCTACTTCAGAGTCACCAGTAAGTAATTACCACTAGTAAACCAGTAGGCGGTGCAGGTCCTCACTGCTCTCTGCCAACTTGTCAGTGATGCCGTCTTTGTCAAGTCCCATAAGAATCTCCTTCTCTGTTGCCATCAAAAGGAATGCTTCAAGGTTCTCTTGAGTGACAGAGGTTCTTAGGCGGTTCTTCACAAATTTCAAGGTGGAGAAGGACTTTTCACAAGCCACCGGAGTAATAGATAGGGTGAGGAGGAACTTGTAGCTGTCTTGTCTGCTGAATCAACATTCTGAAGACTTCAATTACTTTATTTGCTGTTGTTTTGGACATCATGGTAATAAAGGACCCTCTTCCTTTACTTCCCATCCGCTTCTTGCTCTTCTCAATACAGTCACTTACATGCTCTTGTAGGCAAACATCATATTTGCTAAGTAATAATATAAGCTCAAGAAAATTGCCATGAGTGATGGCAATGTTTTCCAAGCTATATGCAGCTTCCTGTCGGTGTCCTCTGTAGCTAAGCCCACATTTACCAATAACTTTAACTACATCAATCACACGTTCCATGACCTGCCTCCTCTTTCTGACCTGGTCTCGTTGAACTGACATTTGCTTATCACTCAGAAGGGTACGGATGCCTGCTTTGCTGGCTCTGAGGAAAAAGGCTTCTGCACTTTCTCTATACTTTCTCTATATCCTGTACTCTCTGATGGGCATGTTTCCAGGCCTGCATGCCTCCTTTGACAAAGGCACTATCACTGGCGGAAGGTGCAAGACATACTGAGCAGAACAAGGAGCGAGTTTCTTCATTGTATGTCAGCCATTTTCTGTTTGTGCCATCTTTAGAGTGGAATACATTGGGTATTACTCTTTGAGGGGTTTGTTTAGGGTAGTACTAAAAAAATAACTCGAAATCCTTGGAGGTTGGGCAAAATAATCAAATGGATTTTCAGTGCTTTCGCTGTCCCTTTCTATTTCCCGTGTACTGGGCTCTGAACCTCTCCCTCTCTCTCTGTCTCTCTCTCTCTGCACATCTGGTTGCTCTGCAGAATGAGATTAACATTGTCAATAACCTAAACTTAAACTTGTATAACTTGCAGTTATTGATTGTATGCCCCCCCAAATACAGTCATAGTGATAATCTCATAAAGCACATATTAATCTAAAATCATAACCTACATGTTTTGGTTTGTGCTCTTAAATTGTACCTGAAGATTACTGCGAGATGCAAGATTCCTCTGAGTCTGACCCATTTCTGCAGGTGCACCTGAAGTTGTAGTGCTGCTACAAAGAAATCATTAGGGCTGTCGCGGTGAAGTAATTTCCAACGCGGCATTATGGCTCAGCAGCGTGGTATGTTGTATTATCACATTTTTCATCAATGAAGTAATTATAGCAGAGTAAGAGTGTCTGTATCTGTCACCTCACTGCACAGCGAGCCGCTAACAAGTCTGAGCAAGCTAGCTGCTGTGTGCTAGTCAGCAACATTGCCAAGCAAACTCCTTTTTGTAGTTTGACCACAGTTTCTCTGGACTGTCCCTCAGGATCACAACGTTAGTCCAATATCGCCAAGCATGCTAGCCACATTAGCCACACAATATGCAAACGCCAAGTTAGCTAACCTTTAAAATAAACAGTAAAACAACACAAAACATAGCAACACTTACAGCTTCAGAGTTTGAAGTCGGGTCACGTACAGCCCATGGCCGTTACAGAGCTTGTTACGGTTGTGGAACTTTTGAAGCACTCATTTATTAATTTTAAAAAATTAAGGTATTTCTTGAACCATTTGGAGTATATGCATGGTTTTGGGCTTCTCTGAAAGATAACACTCTAACCCAAATGTCAGAATGATTGCTATTGGAATTGATTAATCTAATTTTAAACACACTAAAACTAATTTTTTGTTTTCATGCAGACAACTATAGCTGGGACATTTTAGCTGGAAAACACTGTAGGGCCACAGCATAAAGCCTTACCTAGTCCAAGTTTGAATTTCATACCAATGCCATGAAAAAATACTATTTCACACAGGTTTTTCTAAGAGTATGTCTTAGCGTACTTTGTTCAAACAGCACCATATCAGCCAGTAACTTGACACCGAAGTGTTTTTTTGCTGCTAGATCATGAACTTCCCACTTAAAGCTGGATATCGTTATTTTCATAATTTTATTGGCTAAACGAAGTGCCAGTCATTGGCACAGTTGGTTGTAATAAGCTCAGCCTATGCAAGAAATAATAGAGGCTGGCCCTTCTTTACAACGCGGGCTCTCATTGGCTATTGTAGGCTGTGAAAGGGACATGTGAGCTCCTATTGGGTCGGATTTGTTGTCATTCGAAAGGTTAGAGTTCAGAAGCTAATTTGAATACAAGCTATCGTAGTTGTTTACATTCAAATCTGAGTTATTACGGTTATAATGACATACGAGCCACCTCTGCCGGCAAATATGAAACAATACCGCAGCAGTCTCTGGGGATTTATTGATGGAATAATGTGTTTTGGACTAAATGTTTTTACTGAATTGGATCATCTGGACCTTTGACAACGTAACAAGACCATTTTTGTTGGAATATAATCAATCGGTGGATTACCATGAGGCTTCATAGGTGAGTCGCGTCAATTTTGATTGCACTGGTTGGTCTGACAGAGGCGCTGATTGTACCCACTGTGGTGATTGTATTTTGAAATGGTTTGCATTGGTCGAATCACAGGGATTTTAGCTTTCAAGCGGTGTATCATATGAGTATGAAGCTAACATAGCAGTGGTGTGCACATACAGAAAGCTGCCGCCAGGACCCTGACGGTCTGCAGGCGGGCAGTTGGAATGTTAAAGAGGTTTTTAATAATTGAAACACATGACCTTAATGTCATATTATGATAAATGCTCTAATATAATCCCTCCACGAATACCTGCAAACTGCCACTGCTATAATTAAACAGGCTTCTTAGCTAGCAGTGCTGTGTGTCATGTTTGTGTGTTTTAGCTAACGTTAACTTAAGTTAATGTTTTTTGTCTTACCTGGTCTCTTATTGGTGAACATGTCGCTTATTTTGCAACATTTAGTATTTAGCTGCATCTGTGGCAAGGGTCTTTCGCTTTGTAATTCTCTCCCTTTCCTTTTCTGACCGTCCGTTTTGTCCGAAAAGAGAAGTAGAGAATTAGACTGATGAACGTGCTTCTTGGAGAGACTGCTGTCTGTCACTCGCACAAGGGTGTGCGCGCACCCTCACACAGAGACACTGCAGCGAGAGAGATGCGCGTCGGTTCTCCTGCTTGATATATTAAAAAGCTCGCTACATTTTTGCTACCGCTGGTCAAGTTGAAAATTAATGGCAGGCCAAAACGGACCTCAGGCCACCGGGAAAAGTCCCGTTCTCCCGATTACCAGTCCACCCCTGCCTGCCGCGCAGTTGCAAATTCACGCCAAGAATGGAAAGTT
This sequence comes from Micropterus salmoides, assembly GCF_014851395.1. Lineage (NCBI taxonomy): Eukaryota > Metazoa > Chordata > Actinopteri > Centrarchiformes > Centrarchidae > Micropterus > Micropterus salmoides. The sequence continues at coordinate 11,995 of NW_024043081.1, read as the reverse complement.
CAGTAAAGCAGCATTACTTGGTTTAGTAACTGTAATAATATTACTGTTTTGGAAAAGTAATCCGTTACACTACTAGTTACTGGGAAAGGTAATATTTACATGGACATGGTGGTTGTAATCCAGGCCAGCTAGCATGGTCTGATCAGGGTATTCTGGTGAGAAGTACAGGGTTTTGGAAGATTCCAAAACTGCAGATAACCTGAGGGCACAGTAGAAATAAAACATTCAGTATTTTTCCCTTCTGGTAATATAATTCATGGCTTGTGAAATCTTTAGGGTTAAGGTTAGGCATTTTGTTGTGATGGTTAACGTTAGGATAAGGGACTAGGGAATACATGATATCAATGAGATGTCCCCACAGAGATAGAGTGTGTGTGTGTGTGTGTGTGTGTGTGTGTGTGTGTGTGTGTGTGTGTGTGTACATGCAGACAGTTCAAGCAAACTGTTTTGTCAAGTGGTGGCTTCACACATGAAACTAGGTTGTTTCTACCAGAGGAATGGCTCTGCGGCAGCTTCAGAGAAATCACACATTCACCAACCACTGAAGAACTCATTGTGAGTTTGTTTGTTTGTTGGTTTGTTTGTTTTAATTAATTAGTTTCACACTCTTGCTCACTCTTACTGGAAATACTAATACCTGCACATTGGGACTGAGGAGAAGATCACATTTGATCACAGCTGCAACTTGTGTGGCTGATCTAGTTATACCACATACCGCTGACTGTCTTAAATTCTTAGTAATGCAACATATTTTAGTGTAAAACATAATATAGTATCTTCAGCCATTGGATAAATGCAGCAGTGTAAAAAAGAGTAAGTAGAGGGGTAACATTTCTCACTTAAGCAAAGTAAAGTGCAATGGCAGAACTTTAGTAAAAATATACTTAACTGCAATACTCAAGAAAAGGAACTTTGTTACTTCTCATCTTTAGCAATCAAATTAAAACAACAGGCATAATAATAATACAATGAAACATAAGTATGTTATTTGTACGTTGTGACTTTCAAACTAATGTTATTTCTTATTTCTAGGGGGTTCTTAAAATTTTCGATTAAGATATTAAACTACAGGAGGGTTGAAACAAACATGACAATTCCACAAACAAGAATTTCAGATGTTTCACTCTGCAGCTATCATCTGATATTGCACCTTTGCAGTTTATTCCCTCAGCTTCAAAGTGAGTAAATCCACAAATACATGTCTTTTTTGGTTTTTAAGAAGAATTTCTGAAGAAGATATAAGATAAGAATGCTGACATGTTCATTAACGTCCTTTGTGAGTGCAAAGGGGGCTGCAGAAGGAAGAACATCAGTGTGGTTAGAGTGTGTGAGAGAGAGGAGAGACTGTAAATGTGTGAAGCAGTGTGGTTTAAGATACTTTTTGTAGCTATGTTCACATGATGTGATGAGTCCTACACTTCTGACAATGCTTATTTTTTTTAAATGTCGAATTTTTGATTTTAGACATAATTTAGTCGGGGGTTTCATAGAACATCTTTGATAAGAGATATCCTTAAAACATTACAAAATGAATCTCTTCATAAATCTATGAAAGTTAAAGGCCTTTATTTAGGTCAGAGTTTCCTCCTGCTTCATGCTCTGAGTATTTGGGATTCGTCTAAGATACTGAAATCACTTTCAGAATTATTCTATTATTTAATTATCTAGTATTTATGTCTGGTTTAATGCTGGCAGATGCTGCCAAGTGGCATATAATGTAAACTGGCTTACTTGTGCATTTGCGATTCTGTTAAAGTTAAAGGCCTTTATTTGGAGACCCTCTAAGGTTTTAGAAGGTTTTGGTTTTCAGGCTGTTCGTTTGGTTCTGACTAAACTGTTCCTTCACTAATCAGATAAACCCCAACACAGGTGAATGCACACAACCTTGTGAATAGTATTTATGGATACAAATGCATACACACACACATTAACAAGCACATGATTTGAAACTGCTTTCAGCCCACATACTTTGGACGTGCAAATGTGCAAATGTTTGGTGAGGACTTGTGACCTCTCTAGTCACGAAGGCAAGGTTTATATATAGACCATTAGACCTGAACACATGCTTAGGACCGGTAGTCTGATCAAATCTTTGACCTGAGGGTTCAATTGAGACTGGTGAGTTGAGCTTTAAATTAACTTTTGATACAAAATTTCTAAACATTTTGGCATTTACCATGCCAATGTCTTAATTCATCTGTGTTCCTAATACAGTGTTCATTGTTGTTGACTTGTTTTGTGTATGTGCGTTTTTAGCAACAGTTTTTCTGCCTGCAGTGATGAAGGCAAACATGATGGTCTTTGCTCCATTGTGTTTGCTCCTTTGCTGGATGCTGCCTGTAGACTCCATGACGGTGAGTGGAGAAAATCAGTGGACTTTCCCAAAATGTCACCAATGGTATAAGCATAAGTAAAAGTGGTTCATCTGTTGTAATAGATTCTCTATATGTGATCAAATAGGTTGAGACACAAGTTATAAGCACAGACCCGGGATTTTGCATATAGCATTTGTATGCATGGGTATAGCTTTTGTTTTTCTGTTAATTACAGTGACACAAGTGTTAGCTTAAATATTTTGGCTGCAGTGTTACATTGATACATGAGAACTGCAATGACATACCTGCTCTCAACAAGGCCAGGTTTTAACACTCACACTCAAGTACAGTTTAAACAGTGTCTGTTTAATGACCTTTCACTTCACCTTTTCTTTCATTCACTTTTAGATTCGATACAACTTAATTCTACGAGATGCCAACCAGGACATGCCATGGAGCAAGACCATCAATTTGAGTATGGTTGAAGATTCAGTTGATGACATGTACTTTGAGTGCAATAATCAAATGGCGCAAAAAGTCAACAACACATACTTTGAGGAAGAAAAGCATGGCTCTATTTGGAGAAGCCTGGAAGGATGCAGAAACTTGCAGTGAAGACAGGCGAGTGAGAGAGGATATCGCTCTAACCAAAGATCACATGCAAGCAATCTGTGTTTATACAGGTAACAAATTGTACAAGGAGTTTAATGTTGCAGTCCGGACACAAAGGAGCAAATATAATAGCTCCTCATTCCAATTCCACACTTTGCATTTCCTGCTGACATCTGCCATACAGATTTTGAGCAGAAATGTCTCCTGTCACACTACTTACAGACGAACCAGAAATGAGTTTATTGGCGAAGACAACCAAATAATTCGGTTTGTGTCCTTTACCTCCAGCTCTTACAGAACAGACTTAAAACTGTTCGGAGACGAGACCTGCTTTAAAATTAAGACATGTTTAGGTGCTTTTTTGAAAAACTATTCACGTTATGTTGAAGAGAAAGAAGTGCTCATTCCCCCCTATGAGGTGTTCAAGATAACTAAGACAATTAAAGGTAAGGGTAAAATTCAAGGTCTGGATGACTGTAAAATTGTCTATGAAGTGGAAAGTGCAGGATGTAAGAGCAATCTGAACTGCAAGGCTGCGTACCCATGAGGATTCAGTGGTTTTTGTCCAACTGGTGGGGAAAGCCAATCCGTCATCTTTAAATTTTCTAATTCTCTTGTAAAAACTGAATTAATTAGATGATAGATAACAAAGCTAAACATTCTCTTCAATCCATAACTTGCTCAGGGTTTGTTTGATCATTGCGGGTTTATGTTTTACGCAGTCCTCCAGCACATATTACGATGTGTTCCATTCCACAAGACATTTTTTGTAAGTTGTTGGAAATTGCAGAAATTCCTGCTTTGGTTTAGTGAGGACTATCATTAAACTGCTTAATGCAATAATGCTGCTTGTATCTTTTTCATTTTTCTGTGTAATGTTTTATTCACTTACACTAAAGTTCAAAACCCTAAACTAACAGCTGATGTTAAAGGGCTTCTTTACAGTCAAAGGTAATGGAAGACAATCATTTTCCAAACGAAACACTTCTTCATTACTTTCAGTGAACCCGATCATCAAAAGAACATATAGTATTTATTCTTTGATAAAACAGAGTGACAAAGTTGGAGAGGATATAATGGACAGCCAGGGTTTTGTCCATTTTGTGAAAACAATGAAGAAGAAGTGGTGTTAGTAGTAGTTGACTGGTTTATTAGAAGTAAGAAAAGAAGAGAAATTTAGACAAATGGAGGCCCACACGTATTATTTAGCACAAGAGTCGACAGAGCGTGTCAGCCACAGTAGCTTCTCCTGAGCGCTTGGAAAGGCAGAGGTGAGCGGTGCATTCATGTGTTGTCGTAATAATCAGAATCTTTTTTTCCTCCTCAAATCTTTATTGCCAAAGAGAAATATAGTGTACATGCGACATAACTAAAAATACAGAACTTTGATTTGTGCAAAGAACGTAGCGCATGTACATATTGCAAACATGTAATCTGTTGGTTAAAGCTAGAACCCGACCGATTTGGGTTTTGGGGGCCATGCCGATATTAAATGTGAAAAGCAATTTACGAGTCGATATTTTGATTTTGAAAATGATATGGATAGTAGATCTCTTTCCTGTCCAAACTACACTTAGAACAGGCCAATATTGAAAGCTGTTCTGTATGTGTGCTATAAAACATTTTCCTAAAATAATGTGTGCTTTCACTTAGCGATCCAGCTTGCCAGAACCAGCAGAGTAGAAAAAGACTACTTACTTTCTGCTTTGTTCTCTTAGTGTACGAGCGTGTAGCTATTATATTAGTATGGCTGGAACTAGATTGCACAGGTGAAAGGAACAAAGCTTTCAGTCCCTGAGAGGGGTTGGTTGGAGAAGAGTGTTCACGTCTGCACTCTGGGATCTTCTAAGTTTCTGTCATTCGTTTCTTTCACTTGATCAGTCTCTTTCTCAAGTAACTTTCTTGAGCCTCCTGAGTCCTCTCAGCCTCTTGTCTAACAAGAGGACAGAACTGTCTGGCTGTGGTGCGAAGCTTTGGCTGACTGAGTATTCTGCTGTGGCATGGTAGGTCCCTGTGGCTCAGGCCTCACAAGTCTGGAGCATGGGATTCTGCTCCAGAGATCATGATGGTAAGCAGGGGCAGACTAGGACAAAAATTCAGCCCTGGCACTGCCACACCAGCCCACATTACCACACATCCCCACTCACAAACACACATTCACTACATAGACTACATTTGTGGACAGATGGTCAAATAGTATAAGCAGTAGGCCTACCGTATGTAACAGATTTCTGAGCACACGTTTAAAACAAATTTACACATACAGTTAAAACAATGACTGTCCATCTGAGTATGTTGTTGAGTCTGTGTACTCTCTGTCTTTGCTAGGCCCTACAGTAACATCCTTCCTCGCAGCACTGGTACTAGAAAACCATGGGTCTGTGTCTGTACTGATTCCAGCAACATCCTAGTTCATGAACACATTTCAGGATGTAAACATTGCAAAAAAATGTTTTCTCACACACTGCTCTCAACATTGGAATACACATGAATAAAAACAAGTAAGTCTGGTAAATGGCAGATGTAGAAAGGATTATGGATTTCTGTTCTGACAAAAGGAACTTTACTGTCAATTAGATTATGTTGCACTCTCTCTGATGAGATGTTTAATTTGGACTTGTCCCAATTTAAGTAAACCTAATCGAGTTTGTTAGCTCATCTCAGGACATGGGGCCTGTACCACTAAGCGAGTTCAACATACCCTGGAACGTCTACCAGTATCAACCAAGTCCAGTTGCCCTTGACTTTAACCTTCGTTGGATAACTATGACCTGGAACACTTTCACTGTCCAAGAAAAAAAAATCCATAGGCATAAACTCTTACTGTCTCATCATGGACTGTCCTTATAGTTTGGCTTAAAGAGGTCATATGCTCATTTTCAGATTCAAATTCTTATTTAGGGGTTGTACCAGAACAGGTTTACATGGTTTCATTTTCAAAATACACACATATTTTTTGTCATACTGCACATTGCTGCAGCCCCTCTTTTCACCCTATATGTTGAATGCTTCGTTTTAGCTATGGAGTGATACATCTTGTTTCTAAATTCTAAATGATCTTGTTGGGAGTTACAGATGCGCAGTTCCTAGTTAAGAACTACTAGCCAACCAGAAGCAGAGAAGGGCGGTCGTGAGAAACCCGTAAACACGGCTTTTCTTGCCATTTTGTGTGGTAAACTACATCACAGTAGGCCTGGTATTGGGAAATAAACTATAAACACATGTCCTTATGGCAAAATACGATAACCGGGAGATAACTGCTTGCATGAAAAATGACTTCATGTCTGTTTTTTTCTCTTTACATATCCTTCTCTTCACTGATTTTAAAGGTTACCTGTTTTCAACACACTATACTTACATGTTTTAAATAACGTGGGGATTGGCATGGTTAGAGACTGCTTTTTGAAGGTTAAGATGTGGTTTTAGAGTTCAGGTTACAATTAGGTTAGGGTTAAGGTTAAGGTTAGGCATGTAGTTGTGATGGTTGTGTGTGCACATGCAGACAGTTCAAGCGAACTGTTTTGTCAAGTGGTGGCTTCACACATGAAACTAGGTTGTTTCTATCAGAGGAATGGCTCTGTGGCAGCTTCAGAAAAATCACACATTCACCAACCACTGAAGAACTCATTGTGAGTTTGTTTTTTTGTTTGTTTGTTTTAATTAATTAGTTTCACACTCTTGCTCACTCTTACAGGAAATACTAATACCTGCACATTGGGACTGAGGAGAAGATCACATTTGATCAAAGCTGCAACTTGTTAAAAAGTGTAAAATACCACATACTGCTGAATGTCTTAAATTCTTAGTTGTGCAACACATTTGACCCTTGTAAAGTAGTGGGGTAACATTTCTCACTTGCACTTGTAATGACAGAACTTTAGTAAAAATATACTTAACTGCAATACTCAAGAAAAGTAACTTTGTTACTTCTCATCATTAGCAATCAAATTAAAACAACAGGCATAATGATAATATATATAGATATGATGAAACAAAAAGTACAGTATGTGCACATTCTGACATTCCAATGTTATTTCTTATTTCTAGGGGGGTTCTTAAAATTTTCGATTAAGATATTAAACTACAGGAGGGTTGAAACATACATGACAATCCCACAAACAAGAATTTCAGATGTTTCACTCTGCAGCTATCATCTGATATTGCACCTTTGCAGTTTATTCCCTCAGCTTCAAAGTGAGTAAATCCACAAATACATGTCTTTTTTGGTTTTTAAGAATTTCTGAAGAAGATATAAGATAAGAATGCTGACATGTTCATTAACGTCCTTTGTGAGTGCAAAGGGGGCTGCAGAAGGAAGAACATCAGTGTGGTTAGAGTGTGAGAGAGAGGAGAGACTGTAAATGTGTGAAGCAGTGTGGTTTAAGATACTTTTCGTAGCTATCTTCACATAGATTAGTCCTACACTTCTGACAATGCTTATTTTTTTAAATGTCAATTTTTGATTTATTAGACATAATTTAGTCAGGAGTTTCATAGAACTTCTTTGATAAGAGATATCCATATAACATTACAAAATGAATCTCTTCATAAATCTATGAAAATTAAAGGCCTTTATTTAGGTCAGAGTTTCCTCCTGCGTATGTATGAGTATTTGGGATTCATATAACATACTGAAATGACTTTCAGAATCAGAATCAGAAGGAGCTTTCTTTGCAAAGTAGTATTTTACACATACAAGGAATTTGCTTTGGTAATAGGGTGGTACACGTAGACAAACATACAGTTGACATAATTAAATGTAGAAATATATAAATATGGAATAAACAAATGCAAGTCATATAAGAATAATAAAAGAATAGAGAAAATAATTCAATTATTTGCAGAGAAAAACAATGTGGCAGATTTTACATGTGCATTACTCTGGTTTGTGTTGTGCATACATTTTGCTAGGGAAGAGAATATTGTGTACATAAATATATAAATTGCATCAACAAATATATGCATACACACACTAACAAGCACACTCATGCTTTGAAACTGCAGTCTGCCCACGTAGTTTGGACGTGTAAACGTGCAATTGTGCGTGAGGACTTGTGACTTTTCTGTTCACAAATATTTTCCCTTCCTACTGGTGAGCTGAGCTTTCAAATTAACTTTTGATACAAATTTCTGAACATTTTGGCATTTACCACACCAATGTTTTAATTTATCTGTGTTACTAATACACAATGTTCATTGTTGTTGACTTGTTATGTGTATGTGCGTTTATTCAGTTTTCTAAATAGTGATGAAGGGAAACATGATGTTCTTTGCTCAACTGTGTTTACTGCTTTGCTGGATGCTGCCTGTAGACTCTATGACTGTGAGTGGAGCAAGTGAAAATCAGAGGACTTTCCCAAAATGTCACAAATATTAACAGGGTGCTTACATAATTACTTTGCTCAAACATTTAGGGAAAAACACCACATAAGTTAATTAATTTAGAGATCAAGTGCATAAGCATAAAGAAGCAGAGTTTACAAGGAGTTTAATGTTGCAGTCCGGACAGAAAGAAGCAAGTACAATAGTTCCTCATTCCAATTCCACTTGTTGCATATTTAATAACTCAGGGTGGCTTTGAGTTTTTTATTGTAGGCTGCAACATAACAAAGATGGGTACATTGTAATAAGCACACCATCTGTTCAACCTCAAGTGTTACAGGTATGTACCACTGTGTTGCAGCTGCTCCAAACATTACTTACTAGCAGGTATACTCCCTCTTGTGGTATAAGTTGGAACACCCACATCTCAACAATGCCCTGCCTGTGTACCCGGAGCATAATACATAACCAAACAATGCTAAGAAGCAAAGGTACTACAGAACAATACATGGAAAAACAACAAAATAAACCCCACTGCTACACCCAAAACAATATGTAAGGGGGGGGGGGTACCTCTTTTATGGACTGAACCCATCATCCTCACACACTCTACTCTTTACATTTCCTGCTTACATCTCTCATAGAGATCTTGAACAGAAATTTCCACTGTCACACTACCTACCGATGAACCAAAGATAAGTTTTATTGGTCAACCAAAGAAATTGGTTTGGGTCCTTCAACTCCAGCTCTTCCGAAAAAGACTTGAAAGACTTCTAATGAGACCTGCTTTAAAATTAAGACCTGTTCAGGTGCTTTTTGAAAAACTATTCTATTATGATCAAGAGAAAGAAGTGCTCATCCCTCCCTATGAGATGTTCATGATGAGATAATTAATGATAAGGGTGAAACTCAAGGTCTGGATGACTGTAAATTGTCTATGATGTAGAATGTAGGGGGTAAAAGTAATCTGAACTGCAAGTCTGCATACCCATGAGGGTCCAGTGGTTCTTATCTAACTGGTGTGAAAAACATCATGTCATGTTTAAACCTTTTAACTCTCTCTCATAACTGAATTAATTACATTATATATAACAAAGCTAAACATTCTCTTTAGTCCCAAATGTGCTCAAGGTTTGTTTAATCACTGTGGGCTTATGTTTTACATGGTCCTCCAGGAACACATTACCGTGTACAATTTACATTTTTGAGAAGTTGTTTGAATTTGTTGGAAGAAATTGCAAAAATCTTGTTTTTGTTAAGTGAATATTCATTAAACTTCTTAATGCAATATTATTGCTTGTATGCCCTCATTTCTCTGTGTAATGTTTTATTTTGTTACTATACTGATGTTCAAAATCTAAAACTAATAGCTGGTGTTAAAGAGCTTCTGTTATAGTCAAAATAATAATAATAATAGAAGAGAATCATTTTCCAAATGTAACATTTCCAAATGGACCCTGGTGTATTATTTAGTAGTCTTCACAATGCAATGTGGTGTTTATTATAATTAGTAGTCATATTGACTCTGGTATATTAAATGTGGTAGTTTTCCAAATGGAATCTGGTATATATTTTAATTAGTAGTTTTCGTATTGACTCTGCTCTGTATTATATTAGTAGTTCTGATATTGATTCTGGTGCATATTATAAGTGGTGGTTTTCATATTGATTCTGGTGTATTATAATTATTTATATATATATATTTATATATAATTTTGATATTGACTCTGTGTACATTATAATTGGTAGTTGTTCAAATGGATTCTAGTGTATATCCTAATTAGTGGTTTTCCAAATGGACTAGGGTGTATACTATAATTAGTAGTTTTCATATTGACTCCTGTGTACATTATAAGTGGTTGTTTTCCAAATGGATTCTGGTCTTTATTATAATTAGTAGTTTATTAAATGGACTCTGGTGTATATTATAATTAGTAGTTTAATAATGGACTCTGGTGTATATTATAATTGACCCTTCGCTAAGCCATGCCCCCATTAGTTAGTGTTGCTAAGTCCGAAAAACTGTCAGACCTGTCGAACTTTTATCACGGCGCTGCCACTGTCTATTACTGCACTCCCAGGAGAAATATTGTCAAATTTTGGAAAAAACGATCTCAGAAAGAAGCACACCGTTTTGCAGTTGCATTGTGCATTTGAAGATTATATTCAGGCTGTCAAACTAACAAAAATAAAGACAGAAGCTAAAGCCTACAGATCACAGAGTGAAAGTGAACGTCGTCTCTTGAGACGCAAACAAGTCCACGTCTATGGGGCCGAACCTTTCACATAATAACTCCACCACCTGAGGGTGGAGTCTCCATTCCCCGGGCCTCAGCCCCTGTCTCGACAGCAGGTCTGCTCCTTGATTCTGGGTCCCAGGGACGTATGTCGCTCTGAGGGACAGCAGGAGTCTGATGTGCCAGTTTGCATAACGGGCGCAAGCGCAGACCCCCTGGTGATTCAAATAGGCCACCACCGCCATGTTGTCGGTCCTGACAAGGACGAGAGCGGGCAGAAAACTCCTCAGAGCTCTGAAAACCGCCAACATTTCCAGGCAATTTATGTGCCAAGAGAAATGATGCTCCTCCCAGGAGCCTCTCGCAAAGCGGCCGTCCATGACCGCGCCCCATCCCGTGAGTGAGGCGTCTGTCAAAAAAATTGTTTGCCGACAGATCGCTCCCAACACGGGACCTTGGGACAGGAACCAAGATTTCCTCCATACAGACAGGGAACGAAGGCATCTGCTCGTAACCCTATCAGACGGAGCGGATTTCCCCTCGGGGAGAATCCCTTGGATTTTAGCCACCACTGCAGGGTCTCATGCGCAGCAGGCCAGACGGGATTACGCTGGACGCTGCTGCCAGGAGACCCAACACCCTCTGAAAGTGTTTTACAGTGATGGTGCGGCCTAGCTTCACTCTGGTCACTGAGGACAAAATGGACCCGACGCGTGCAGGCGACAGGTGGCCCGCATCGTCGTCGAGTCCCACACCACCCCTAGGAACGTAGTCCGTTGGGCGGGCATCAGCACGCTTTTCTTTGCGTTGAGCCGCAGCCCCAACACTGAAGGTGGGCGAGGACGACATCTCGATGCCGAACCGCTAACTCCCGAGACTGAGCCAAGATAGCCAGTCGTCGATGTAGTTCAATATGCTAGAGCCTCAGCGGGGCCAGAGCTGCATCCATGCATTTGGTGAACGTGCGAGGAGAGAGTGCTAGGCCGAACGGAAGAACCCGATATTGGTACGCTGCCCCCCCCGAAGGCAAACCTCAGGAACTTCCTGTGAGAGGGACGGATGGAGATGTGGAAATATGCGTCTCGTAATCTATCGTGACAAACCAATCCTCGGATTGGATTGACTGATAATGGCAGGGATGGTGAGCACCCTGAACCTGAATCTCCTCAGAGATTGGTTCAGGGACCGCAGATCTAAAATTGGCGCAGTCCTCCGTCCTTCTTGGGAACTGTGAAGTACTGGCTGTAGAACCCGGACTCCCTAACTGGCGGGGAAATGAGTTCTATGGCCCCTTTCTCCAGCAGAGAGCGAACTTGAATCTGGGGGGGCGGACCCGGAACTGCAGCCTGTATCCCTCCATGACGTTGCTCAGGACCCACGGGGAAATGCCTTGCGGGGCCTCAACCTGCCGAAAACCCGTGACATGTGAGCCCGAGCGCCTCCGGACTGCAGCCCCTTGAGGCGGGCAGAATGGCGCATGCTCGCTGGAGGCTAGCGCGTCCCGAACGT
>NW_024043080.1:0-7597 GCF_014851395.1 Micropterus salmoides | reverse complement strand
TGTTCTGTGTGGTGGTTCTAGTCTGATCTGTCCTGTTATCTTGGTGTCAGCCTTAGGACTTGTTCAGTTCTGTTCCTGTCTCTCATGTGTTAGGTCTTAGTTCTTAGTCCTGTACCTTTAGTCATGTCTTGAGGCCTGTACCACGAAGCAGGATTTGAGCTTATCCAGCTAACTTCGGGGTTAACCCTGGGTTTCTCACTTACTTACTGCTTTGAGATGTGTTTAATATCCTATTTTATTTATTTGCTCCCAGTCTGTTTCACACAGCCTGTCGCAGCAGTTAAAATAAATGCGTTTCATTTTTCTTATGTGAGGTTCAATTTAGCAGTTTGGTTGGGATATTGAAATATTAAATTTTAATATGAGCGTAGGCTACCTATACTAGTCATGTCCGTCCCACCTTTTGCGATGTGGGTGCAAAAGGTGGGACGGTGAGTTTTCAGCAGCCTAAATGTTGAGATTCAGTCTTTCAAACATTATTTGAGCACATTTTATGTGAATTTTTGTTTCATTGCTTTATGAAGTTAATTTAGAACAAATTTTGGAACACTTTTGAGTTTGTTAAATAAATTATCATTTTTGAAGTGATGACAAGTTTTTTTAAAGTGTGGGAGAACGGCCCGAGTCTTTTAATGTGGAAACGCTGACACACAGCTGAGCTGAAAGAATAAGGCCGATAATTTCATACAGCTCATAAGAACATTTAATATTATGCCTCCGCCTGTTTATTTAGGCATTCACACTACGATTTTCTGTCTCCCTGCATGTGTCAGCTGCAGGCGTCGTATTTCTGTAGTATTACAGTTTAATCCTTGTTCACAAAATATGACGCTCTGCTGACAGTGGACTTATTCATGTCTGTGATTGGTCATCTGCAGCTAACCCCACCTCTTGTGTGAATGCGCTCATGGCTCATGCTTGTGTCTGTATTAGTTTATTTATATAACTCTGATGTGTTTAGTGTTGATAACTTGTGTTATGTCTTTTCCCCCTCAGTAACCTGCCTGCCTGCTATTCTCAGTTTTCAATTGTATAAGACTTTTTTTTTCCAAAACTACACACAATTCTCTACCTAAGACACAAATCTAACAGTTCAATTCCTCCTCCAAACACAGTGAGTTGAGTTGATGCCAAAGAGCTCGATTTGGTCTCTTCTGACCCCAAAACTTTCACCCAGTTCTCATCTGAATCATTCAGATGTTCAAACTTCAGACGGGCCTGTACGTGTGCTCTCTTGAGCAGGGGGACCTGGCGGGCGCTGCAGGATGTCAGTCCTTCACGGCGTAGTGTGTTACCGGTTGTTTTCTTGGTGCCTATGTTCCCAGCTGCCTTGAGATCATTGACAAGATCCTCCCGTGTAGTTCTGGGCTGATTCCTACTGTTCTCATGATCATTGTGACTCTGCGAGGTGAGATCTTGCGTTTTTAAGATTGTTTTTGTTGTTCTGTCTCTCACTGTTCAAATAAACCTACCACTAAAATTATAGACTGATCATTTCTTTGTCAGTGGCCAAACATACAAATCAGCAGGGGATCAAATAGTTTTTGCCCTCACTGTATAATTGGTCAAGAGTAAGATTATCTGTTTTGAACAATGGATACCAACAATGGACAGAGAGAGCAAGGGGAGTAGGAGGGAGAGGCAAAGAAGAGAAGGAAGGAGAGCCATCATTGATGAGATCAAGGCTTTTACAGCATTGTGAGCCCTTACAGCCTCTTGCACTGAATCACTTTCCAAGTGACATCAGTAAAGTCTGTGAGGGTTCAGGGTTCAGGACTTAGGGGGACATTGGGATTGGGCAATAACATTCTGCTGTCAAGTCAGTAACAATGACATTGAATTGTTGCTCAGCCATACTTGCAAGTGTTCACGTCAGCGATCAGAGAACTCTTAATCAGGTATACTTACTCATATACTTACTGCGTGTGGACGGCTGATTTGAGGCATCCTTGTCTCAATGTTTTTGTCCACGTTGGTTATCTCAGATCTATGAGGAAAAAAAATCTAGTATAAGTTAAAGGCCATTGTTACTGTAACTTCCATGTGATATGAATAAAGAATATATGTATTGTTGTCCCCTGGACTTTTCTTGTTCTTTAGACTAACAGACCCTGTGAGCAACAACAATGAAGGTGAGCACTCAGTCTTTTTTTGCCCCTGCAGAAACTGAGACTGCAAACCTTCAAGTCTTTTTGACTGTTAAATACTGTTGCTGGTGGTGCTGTAACCTTTAACTGCACTGTGTAAATGAGAGCTGCAGTGTGATATACTAGGGATGCACGATATTTCTGTGGACAATATTTTTAGTCTATAAACAGGAAAATTAAATTGCCTGAGTAACTGACTGTCTGCCTCTGAATATGTATACTCAGACAAATGGAGCTCGTTGTGCAAATGAATGAATGACCCAAAAACGAATGCTAATGCAGGTAACATTTGGAATATTGGAATATTTGACTGATTTGGCAGGTTTAACTGGGAAAGCTATATATATAAAGTTGCCATGTACAGTAGGAAAATATTAATATTAATTTACTGCTATATTCTTTTATTTGACAATTTTTGTCATATAAAGAGTTTTAAGAAATGTCATATGCAAAGTTGCCTTTTTCTTTGATATATTATATCCCAGTTCTGTGCCTGCAGATGTTTTTCAGTTTGTTAATGGATTCCTCTGACCTCACTCGTCTAAATTTGCTTTGCTTGTTTCTTATTAATCCTATAATTCCACATACATAAACTGTAAAAACTGGCAGGTGGTCACTGATCATTAATTAATAAACCATTCACTGTGTTCTCAATATTATTGGTAGAAATATTATCAATTAGGGTGGCACAATGAGATGTAATTCTGCTAGGTCTGGTTATTATTAGAAATAGACTCATGCTATACATTGTATTAATAAATGTTTATTAGGATTCAACAGGTCAATATTGAAATCCCCACCTATAAAAATTGTTTTATTGCTTTTTTTGTAAACATATTCTCCATCCAGTCCTTTTCAAGTTTTCCAACTTCGAGCCTGGTGCTCCCTACAACTTCTCCCAGAGGCCATGGGAAGCCAGGCTTCCCCTGTTTTTATCAGAATCTATTATCATTTTAATAAAAACACAATGTTTATAGTTTCGATAAATCTTATGAGCTGTGAGCACCCCTCTAAATGCTATGCGTTGGATGTGTGGTGAAACACTATATTGCACCACCGTAGACTAGCCTTCAGTCTGACCACACGAGGAGGCCAGGCAGAGTTGGCATTCCTTTGTGAAAAAATTAAATGATCACATGAGGCCACTGTCATGCCACTGCCTAACTGTGATTAACTTGGTTATTGACCACTTTGTCACCATGAAAGACAGGAGAATGGCCTTCCTTTTCAAAGGGGTGAGTGAAATGTCACCTCCTTCTCTCTCTGAACTTAACTGAACTGCAGCTATGTGTGTAATTTTTGATGTGGTTATATTGTTTGTTTTGCTTTGCTTGCCTGGATTTAGTTGCTGAATGAACAGTCCGCTGAAGTAACATTAACCTTATTGTTTTGACTGTGATTGTGTATGCATAGATAATGAGCTCCGCGGACAGCACCTGCCACAGGACACTGGGCCAGGTTAACGTTACCTGAATAATACTCGGTTGGTCTGGTACTGGTTGTTAGTCTTGAGTGATGTTGTGTTATGAACATTTGGCCAAGCATTAAATAAGAAGTATGTAGGCCTATTTGATACATGCACCACTGCTACTATGCAAATGTAAAACTTCAAACTCTTCTGATTGAGCTTGTGAATGCCTCTTTTATTCTTAACTGTAGTCTATTTGTACTGTGCACTATAAGCAGCAGGCTATGTAGCCTATGCTATTTGGGGTGAGAAAGAGAGAGAGAGCGTATCTGTCGGTAAACGCAACTTTCAGCATGTGGATTGATAACAGATAGTGTGCATCTTTAAAGGTTGATTCAATTTTGTGTAAAATTATCCCCTGTACTGTAATAGCACAATACATTAGATAAGTACCCTCCAAAAAAGACATGCCTCTCACTTGGCTTCCCCAAAAATGTACCCCACCCCACACCACTGTTTTTTCCCATATATATTTCTATTGTTATACAGTATATTCTAATAGCCACAGCTGTCATATTTTTCAGTACCTTAAAGTTCAGAGTTTTATCCACATTTATTGCAACTCCTCCTCCACCCTTGTTTTGTCTATTGTTATCTCAGTTCATAACCATCCAGCTCAGAGTCCATCCCTTTTTCTGAGTTGATCCATCTTTCAGATATAGCTATGATTTTAAATGGTGTGAAATCTGTGTAAATAATCCTTAATGTTATTAAAGTTTGCATACAGGCTTCTGCTTTTTAAGTGGATAATTGATAATTTGCCATTTGATTTAATCATCTTGTTGTACTGATCATCTGTGTAGTAGCTTCAGTTTGTGATGGTGGAAAGAAGTTACTGTCCGGGTCTATATCTTTTTCCAAATCTTGTAAATGTAAATGCTCCGTACTTGTATAGCACCTTTCTAGTCTTTTTGACCCTCAAAGCGCTTTTACACTACATCTGCATTCACCAGTCACACACATTCATACACTGAGCCTAAGTGCTCAAATGGAAACTAACATTCACACTCATTCATATCGGGGTTTAGTATCTTGCCCAAGGACACTTTGACACGCAACCAGGGGGAGCCAAGGATCGAACCGCCGACCTTCCGATTAACGGTCAACCCGCTCTACCTCCTGAGCCACAGCCACGCCCGGCTCCAAGCCAGCGAGCCGGGCTTCTTACCCATTTAAAGTTTGAGAATAGGTTGTAGTCAATGTTCAAATATTTTCAGTTCCTGCTGGTCATGATCATTGTTCATCAGTCATATTCAGTAACATTTTTTTATTTTGAATTGTCACCGGCCACATGAATTTTGTTTCCCTTCACATAAATAAAAAAATTCCACTATAAATTGGTGCAGAAAATGTCTCTAGAATGCAGGAAATTAAAAGTAGGACCTGACGATGTCAGGACCCCCAGACCCCCCAATCAAATAGCCTGTATCATCAATAAATATATCTTCTAAATAGCATTTGCGTATCTTGTTGTCTTGTTCTTGTGACTCTTATGCATTCTCACGTCTCGTGGACTAAGTGTTTCGTCACATCCCTAAAATAAGCCCTTAAATTCCCCCACCACAGACAAACCCACAAATGGTAAACAAATAAGTTACAGCAACTGAGACTGGTAAAGAAGCTGTGTACCTGTTCTGCAAATGCATGTCTAAGTAAATAGGTAAAAATCTTTCTTCTCTCTGCTCCGTCATCGTCCTTGTTTCCAGCTGCAGCTGTTTTCATCAAACAAGCCCTGATAAAGCCACTGTGCACCACCTGCTCAGCAGCAACAACAGACAGACACAGTTACTAGACTAGCTGGTGAACATAGTGGAGCATTTCGCAGCTAAAGAATAGCATATTTTTGGAATTTATAGGAATTCATCAAGATGACAATACCACAACTCTTAATGAAGGCTTATGTTTCTTCATGTCTTCTGGTTGTGTAAGTAGAAAACTGTGTGCATGTACAGCAGCTTGTTAGCAACAACAAGTCTGCAAGCCGATGAAGTGCTGACGTTTGAGGTTTGTCTGCTTCCTGGCCAAAAATCAACACTGCCACGATTGCAAATACAGTTAGGCAACAAAACTAAAAACTCACAATGAAGTTGGGTCAAACTTGGAATTTACCTTGACTGCAACTGAATTTACTACACCTGAATGCTGCACATGACTGACTGGTTCAGGAGTGACACTTTGTTTTGATCAGTTATTTAATTTCCTTTGTACTGAACTCAGTGTGCGTTTGTGGGTATATGGCAACAAAAGCATCTTATACATGATAATTGAGTCCTTGAATGTATATATTTTTGTAAATGCAGATTTTTATACATTAATTTATTTATGCATTGATATGTCTTTACTGCTTGGCCCAAAGTGGTGTTATACACTATACTATTTAAAATCTAAACCACATATGTTAGATGCATTAAAATGTGAATGTAAGTAAGTGCTCATTGGGTTTCCTTTGGTGCAGATGTAAAATCTGAGACACATTTCAAAACAGACAAGAAAAGACCCACTGCACTGTTTAAATCAAATATATCAAACTGTAGAATATGTAGAATGCAGAATTATCTTCATACTACTTCTTTATTTTTAAAAAATAAACAAGAGGTTCTCAGAATCACATTTGTGTATTGAATACACACATATCAATTAACAAACAAAACGTGATATGCTGAAGGCTTGAAGACATTTACAAATAAATAGCCAAATTGAAATCAATACTCTGGGAGACCTGGAAGTGACAAAAAGACTTGTGAGCAAGTGAAAAGGTCCTCTGCAAAGAAATTTGCAACCTCAAATGACTAGCTCCAGCAAGAGTGCAGATTCATTTGTGCTTTGAAAAGTGATTAAGAACCACTTAAAATGAGCTGCAAAGAGATAAAATTTGCCTTTGAAGATGTGTCTGAAAAGGACGAGGCTAAGAGTGCAGAGAAAGTTTCTGTGACGAGGATAAAATTCAGGAGCCAGATTCATTCCTACAAAAACAAAATGATGTATGTGCCCAAGAGAAGCTCAAGACTTCTGAGGGAGTTCTCCTACAAGAAACATGTGACTTGGAAGACAAACTCCAAACAGAGGGACCAGATTGTCTGGATATGCTTGGAGCTAAACTCGAACATCTGGAGAGTCATGACAAGGTCTTGAGCAATGAGATGGAGCAGCTTAAAATGAGTTTTGAGCACATGGCTGAAAGGTATATGGCACAGAAGAGAGAAAAAGAGGCCCAGCAAAATATAATTCAGGAGCTCAATTTATGTAAACAGCAGCAGCTGAATGCAGCTGATGGGGAGAAGGTCCTCTGCCACATTACCTTCAAGAGACACTCCAAAAAGAGCATGATGAGGATTGTATACTCCAAGCCTGGGAGAAGGAGAAGGCAGCCTTCCAGAGAAGACATGAAACTGTGCAACCAAGGCAAAATCTTGAGATTCAATGAAATGTTTTGAGAAGTTAAAGGCAGAAACGGTTCAGATGGAGGCCGTTAAGGAAGAACAGTTCAAAAAAATTCAGGCGCTCAACATCAATAACAAGGGAGTCTGGGTTTGTCTGCTCCACACACAGTATCTGAATGAATGAAGCAAACTCACGGGGGGAGTAAAACAGTTTACAGTTAATGATAAAATATTCCAGATCAGGATTACAGTGTTGCTGAATCACTGTCACGTCGGTACACCAGCCATTGTTAATGTAAAAACAAACCTTTTGCTGTTTGTTTTGCCGGAGAGCTTTGTGTCGCAGTCCGCTCTGTAGAGTTGGAAGCCTTCAGCTGCAGCGCGGAGTCCGGTATCAGTTCTCCGTGAAGCACAGAACAGAAGATGAATAAAAGTCTCTGTTTTTCCCCACCAGTAGCTAAAGTTCATCCAGTTTCTTCCACAGTGAGCGCACGTTGGAGAGAAATATTGCTGGTAGCGGTGTGCGGAGTCGCACTAGCGACCAGCCCGGGCTCTTTTCCCTCTCCTGCCCTTCACCAAAATGTCCAATAATTCCACTGATG
>NW_024043079.1:0-3737 GCF_014851395.1 Micropterus salmoides | reverse complement strand
TTATGGTTCACCTGGAGTCACTTTGTCTGTCACAGGTAACATTTGTGTTGGAAACCATGTCAGTTAGCTCCAACATGCTCCACATTTGGGAAACACTACAGTGAATCTCGGTGTGCCTGTTATCATGTGTGTAAATTTACAGTTCAATCTAAAATAATATTTTTGTGTTTTTTTACAAATGCAGGTTTCCAGGTGCAGATGAGCAGCTCACAATCATGCATGTTTTACACGTGTACATGGTCACAGCTGAAGTGTCTCAGCAGCTGTCGTCCACCTGATCAAACCTCCTACATCTGGTACAAGAATGGACAGAAAATTAAGGAAGAATCATCTTCTTATTCAGACTACTTTTATCCTCCCAGACAGCTATTCATGTGCCCTTAAAGGACATGAGGAATTTCCTTCTCCATCAGTGTGTGAGTTCACTCCACAATCTTCTACTAATGTGACAAAGTTTTGAACATTTTAGCTGATGTTCTGTACCATGACTTCATTTATCTTTTAACATGAGCGACCCCATCCACAGGAATACAACCAGCTGTGAATTACTGCAGTAAAGACAATAGTTTTAATAATAATTATCAAAAATATTTACATTTTTCAGGTGGCCACGGTCAAACCTGCAACAGAGTGACTTACACTGACAGAAGCATCTGTGCTGTCAAAGGCTCATCAGTGGACATTTCTTGTACTTACAACAGTTATGAAACTATCAGATCTAAATTCTGGTTCAGTCCTGAACGTAGTCTTCAGTGGCAGAATCCCTCACAGCCTGAGGACCTTAGTGAAGACTCCCAGTATGCAGGTCGTGTTCAGGTCCTTGAAACAGAGAGAGGACGCTCCACTCTGAGAATCACTGACCTGAGAGAGAGCGACTCAGCTGAGTATCACTTCAAATTCACAGCAGGAAGCTTTGAATGGAGGAGTAGTTTACCTGGTACAACTCTGACTGTCACAGGTACTGATGAACACAAACTGTAACAGCACATTTAAACTATCTGATGACAAGTGAATGTGTCAAAGAGTGATCCTGATGAGAAATAAATGTATGTGATTGTCATAATGTTCTGTTGGTTATATGTCTGTGTGTCATTCAGTTCTACATAAAGAACAATATTTCTGTTCCTTCTTCACAGATCTCCAGGTGCAGGTGATCAGATCAACACTCTATAGTAATTATTCTGAGGCAGAGCTGCTTTGTCACAGCAGCTGTCGTCTTCCTGATCGTCCTTCCTACGTCTGGTTCAAGAACGGACAGAAAAGGGAAAGGGTGGAGACATCTTCTTATAAAGATCAGTTTTATCCTGGAGACATCATCTCCTGTGCTGTAAAAGGACATGAGCCTTCCGCTCTCCTTCAGTGTGTGAGTTTACTCCACTGTGTCAGGAAAAAAACATGCATAAACACTGACATTACAATACAAATTACAATTTCAGACATAATGGTATTGGAGTCTCTTAGATCTTAATGTAGACAAGCAGCAGTTAATTACTCAAAAGAAAAAACAATTAGCAGTAGAAAAGCACATTTACACAAAGCTACATTTAATGTTTGTAGTTATAAAGTTATTGAGATAGTCCATTACTTCTAGGTAGGTAAGTTTATTATCACAATATTTATTATGTTATATAGTGAAATTGCGTTTGTAACTCCCTTCTGCTTCATAGCAAACAATATCCATTAATACAGAATCAAATATGAAAAATGGTAAACTGAAATAAACCATCATCAGTGGAGCAGTGCTGAGGATGAATCAGAGTTTAAGAGTCTGATAGCTGGGGGGAAAAGCTGCTCTGCAGTCTGGTGGTGCGGCAGCACAAACTTCTATACAGTGCCTTGAGAAAGTATTCGGCCCCCTTGAACTTTTCGACCTTTTGCCAAATAGGTGGGACACAATTATGAAGTGGAACGAATTTTGGATATTTCAAACCTTTTAACAAATAAAAACTGAAAAAAAGTTCAGTGAGGATCTCTGAATGATCCAATGTTGACCTAAATGACTAATGATGATAAATAGAATCCACCTGTGTGAAATCAAGTCTCCGTATAAATGCACTGCTCTGTGATAGTCTCAGAGGTCCGTTTAAAGCGCAGAGAGCATCATGAAGAAAAGGAACACACCAGGCAGGTCCGAGATACTGTTGTGGAGAAGTTTAAAGCCGGATTTGGATACAAAAAGATTTCCAAAGCTTTAAACATCCCAAGGAGCACTGTGCAAGCAATAATATTGAAATGAAAGGAGTTTCAGACCACTGCAAATCTACGAAGACCCGGCCGTCCCTCTAAACTTTCAGCTCATACAAGGAGAAGACTGATCAGAGATGCAGCCAAGAGGCCCATGATCACCTCTGGATGAACTGCAGAGATCTACAGCTGAGGTGGGAGACTCTGTCCATAGGACAACAATCAGTCGTATACTGCACAAATCTGGCCTTTATGGAAGAGTGGCAAGAAGAAAGCCATTTCTTAAAAATATCCATAAAAAGTCTCGTTTAAAGTTTGCCACAAGCCACCTGGGAGACACACCAAACATGTGGAAGAAGGTGCTCTGGTCAGATGAAACCAAAATCGAACTTTTTGGCAACAATGCAAAAGGTTATGTTTGGCGTAAAGGCAACACAGCTCATCACCCTGAACACACCATCCCCACTGTCAAACATGGTGGTGGCAGCATCATGGTTTGGGCCTGCTTTTCTTCAGCAGGGACAGGGAAGATGGTTAAAATTGATGGGAAGATGGATGGAGCCAAATACAGGACCATTCTGGAAGAAAACCTGATGGAGTCTGCAAAAGACCTGAGACTGGACGGAGATTTGTCTTCCAACAAGACAATGATCCAAAACATAAAGCAAAATCTACACTGGAATGGTTCACAAATAAACATATCCAGGTGTTAGAATGGAGACCTGAATCCAATCGAGAATCTGTGGAAAGAACTGAAAACTGCTGTTCACAAACGCCCTCCATCCAACCTCACTGAGCTCGAGCTGTTTTGCAAGGAGGAATGGGCAAAAATTTCAGTCTCTTGATGTGCAAAACTGATAGAGACGTACCCCAAGCGACTTACAGCTGTAATCTGTAAAAGCTGACAAGAACTTGGCACAGGAATTTGGTCTTCTTAAGCTTCCTTTAGAGCACCAGCCCTGGGGGGCTAGGGTGTTGACCACTAGAGTGGAGGTAAGTCCGCCAATCTGATCTAACTGTGGTCTGATTGTGAGGAAGTCCAGTATCAAGTGCAGAGTGTTGTATTTAAACCCAGAGTGCTGAGTTTGCTGATCAGCTTCATGGTGAGATTGTGTTAAACGCTGAGCTGAAATCCACAAACAGCATTCTGATGTAGCTGTTGTTTTCCTCAGGTGTGTGAGGGCTGAGTGGAGGGCAGTGGAGATGGCATCCTCTGTGGATCTGTTGGTTCTGAAAGCAAACTGGTGAGGGTCCAGGCTGGCTGGGCTGTTCTTTATGTGCTGAAGAACCAGTTTCTCAAAGCACTTCATCAGAATGGGGGTGAGAGCTACAGGGTGGTGGTCGTTTAGACTGGACACTGCAGACTTTTTAGGTACAGGAACGACGGTGGCTCTCTTGAAGCAGGTGGGAACCCTCTGCTGAGACAGTGAGATGTTGAAAATGTCAGTAATGAAAACAACTAGCTGATTGGCTCAGGTTTTTAGTACTCGGCCAGGAATGTTGCTTTTTTGGCTCTGTATAGGGCCCTCACCTCTCCATTCATCCAGGTCTTC
>NW_024043078.1:0-38504 GCF_014851395.1 Micropterus salmoides | reverse complement strand
GTAGTAAATTGCAGTCATTTGCTGGCAAATAAACCTCACAGTTGAACAATTATTTCGTAGTTTCAAGTGAAATTAGTTAATGCAGAGCTCTGTTTGCACAGAACGCAACACCTTACAGACTTTTCCTAGAGCCTACCATATCTCCTAATACTCTTCTATCTATTATTGATTGGGAACTGACAGCTCTAAGTGATTGAGCAAAACAAACAAAAGAAGCAGCGTGCGCGTGTGAAAGAAACACACCGACAGATGGTGATCTATTTTTCATGTGTGAGACTTTAGGATATGGTTGGCCGTTCTGTGTGGTTAGGATGGGAAACTTGTCAATAAAAGGCATTTTTTAAAAGCTAAAATATGAGACACCATAAAGGAAAATGGTTCCTTGTCAAGCCTGTGTAGTGTCCTTGAGCAGGACCACAAAGGACTACACACTTTAGCACATTTATCGCTTAATCCAATAACTTTAAGGCTTTTTTTCTCTGTAATCTGTTGCAGAAAGGTCTCACCTGCAAGCTATTAATTAGGACGTCTTGTGCATTTATCTCTCATGTGATGTTAATAAATATGCGGCAGGTACTCTATTGACGAGGAGAGATCATTACAAACAGCAACGATGCAAATTTGTCTTTGCCTTTTATTGCACAAGAGAGAAACTGCGCTCCCAGCAGTCTGGCTCTTTTCAACTTTTCCTTCTTCATTTCCTCTTTTCCCTTCAATTTTGTTGCTTCTAAATTACATGTTCAAATCTTAAAATAATGAGAAAAAAAATGTTGTTGCTATTCATCGTTCCCTGCCGCTGTGTCTCTGTCCCGGTGGTCCTCCTGCAGCAGAGGTATGTGTAATAATCATCCACCTACAGTTTGCTCATTAGCAGCGAGTCCTGCTCTCCATGGCCTTTTCATGTCCTCAGTACTAACAACAACCTGAAGGAACGCTCTCTATCCCGTTGGGAATGCGACGGTGTGAACAGTGTGCAGGAGTTGAATCAGGGACAGTGCCCGCAAACGGAGGGGTTGCTCAGGAAAACCACATCTCAAATAAACCATTCTGCACACGCTTACAACAAATGTGGAGCTGCTGGTTACGGCAAGGTTGTTGTTCATTTCTTGCTCTCTATGTGTGTTATGCCTACGCAGATTTTTCTGAAGGTTGGTGCCTTAATGTGGATATTCTCCCTCAAATAACAGTTCCGTGTTTGTTGAAACATAATTTTCCTGTTTGAAGGGCTTTTACTGCTGTGGTGATGTTAATAACTGACGTTGAGCTGAGTTGATGTTTGTTGATCTTTGTGTGAGAGAAAAGTGCCTGAAACTAAATTGTAGTGTGGGATTCTCAATTTTGCTATTGTATTGCAAGAAAATATCTACGGAGACCAAAGAAAAATAAGAAGTAAAGAAAGAAAGAAATGTGAATAAATAATACAATTTTATTGATATATGTAAATGAATCAGAATTATTAACATTACTTTGGAGCCCCAAAGTCGCTAGAATGAAAAATTATTTTTTCAATCCACATGGTGAAATTTGCCAAATACATACAACTGCTGTATGTAACCATGGAATTGTGAAATTATCCAAAACATTTTTAACTTAACTATGACACGTATCTCATCCCACCACGTATTTGATTGGCTGCTGCTTTGAGACGATCACATAGCTGCCAGACTTTGTGATGATAAGGGGTATTATGAAATAAAACATTGGGAAAAATTCCGTTGGGAAATAAAACGGATATTTGGAAATAAAGCTGGAATAAAATAATATGAAATAACATTCATCATAAGCGTGTTTATGCATTGGATTTTTTTTCACAATTCCATGATAATTTTTAATATATTCTCTGTAAATATTCATACACATGTATTTCATAAGGTCTCATTTATTTATCTGATTTTGAACACAGTGAATATCCACACTGCCAATGATAATGATAATAAAAATGTTTACACTTAATTGCCTCCATAATTCGCACATTTGTACATAAATAGGAGGCTAAAATATCTTGGATTTTCATACACTGCCTCTCAAGAACCCTAAAAAATCTGAATTATTATTATTTGTCATAATTTACGGAAGAGAGTAAAAGTAAAAATGGGTGAAAAATGGAGCGGATGAGATTTTACAGTTTCACAGTATTTCACAACTGTCAACTGACAACCATGTATCTCCATATTTGCTGATTTTAAAAACGTTTTAGATGAAGGATTTCCTGCTCCTTTACGGATTGACAAAATTCTCCTAATTCGAAAAAGCAATTTTCTGAAAATCTAATATTACAAAGGCGAAAACCGGCCTATTTTTAATGAACTATGAAAAGCTTTGTGTGGTGTTCATAGGATGGCGATCTTTAATGTTTTTTTCAGTGTTTTCATTTCACTGTATAGGAAAATGTTTTACATCTGATACTTCAGTACTTACCGTGAGTGTGGTAGGAGCAACACAAAGAAAGAGCTTTCCATTAGCTTGTGAGCTCCTAAACTCCATTCCTCCGAGCTGAGCTGAGCTACTTCCCTGCTGATTCCTTCCCTTTTATCAGCTCTAGGATAGAAAACAGTAGCAATCTGATTCTGTAATAATTACTGTGTCTCTCAAGCTGCATGATTCGATATTCACATGTTACTGAGGAAATATACAAACACGTCATGAGATATCAGAATATTAAGACTAGCTTTCCCTTGTCTTGTTCCTTCCCCTTAATACCACACACACCATACATATGTGCAACACACAAAGTGAAAGTTATAATGTGGACAGGACTGAATATGAACATGTATACAATCCAAAACCTCCCTGTGTCAGCGAGTCAGCTGTCTGGATAAAAAGATGAATTTGGCTGCAAACATGAAGAATGAACAAAACAAAATGGCCGGCCATGGCCCCTGCCGTATATCAATATAATCATGTCTGTCTCTTGTATGTGTGTGTAGGTGTGTGGTGTGTGTGTGTGTATATGTTGTCAAGTGGAGCCCTGCACGGTTGTTTGAGCAGTTATCTGTTCTTCCGCCAATTTAATTTGCATCAATCCAAAGGTTATCTCCCCATGTACATGTAATATTTGTAATTGCCCTCAAGTCAGACCGAAACTAAAGCAAAGAAGAGAAATTACATTTTCGGCACTATCATTTTTTAATGCAATCAGTTATCATTTAGACGCCAAATATTTGCTTGGGCTTAATAACAACTTTGCCCCTAATCACTTCCAAAATAGATTAAAACCAGTAGTTACTCTTTACCGAATGTAACACATTATAAGAAAAAAAATCTCATTTTGAGGAATGTATATTCACAAACCTGGTGACTTTTTTCATGGAGTGAGAACGTCTTTTTACGGATAGAATCAATTGATTTATTCACAAAATGTTAAATAACTAAACAGAACCAACTATATTATTGGGTCTTCAAGCTGCACATTTTCATCTCATGACAGAACAAATAAAAAGAGTTTCAGGGAGGCCCACAAAACCTTTCAAAATCTTTGCTCACGGCTCTTTGTTTAGAGCCTGTAATTGTATAGTTCACACCAGTCACAATTCAAAGGATCTGCAAGACAATTGTGAATATATTCTGAAACATTTCAATGGAATTAGTTTTTTCCTGTCTAATTGCTGTTTTAGGGGATTTACAAACCTGACACACTGCATTTCTTCATTTTAGGAAACAGACATTTAAAAGGGAGGCATCATGTGTCCAGGGCCGAGGCGGATGACATTTATATCCAATGTCCCGGTTTCATTCCAGCCGAAAACTTTGATGCATGCCATATCCCTCTTTCTCTCCCCACGTTTTGTGTCTATCTCTTTATCACCTTAATTAATTTAACAAATAAGAAGATGATATCGATTTAAAAGATTTTGCTTAGAGACAATATTTTGTTGTACTGATTTAGCTTTTACTTTATGAGATCGACTGTGTGATCAATAACATGGCAATTCCTCCTGCAGTTTAACATATTCAGACAGTCAAACAGACTCATAAAAGGTGGGACTTTTATAAGGAACTCAAGATTTACTTTCACACCTGGATGTAGCCGGTGCAGGTATGCTTTTTTCCAACGTGGAATAAAACACCTTGAACCAACTGCTTGAATTCAGTAAGCAGAGAGCAGGTACAGGACAAAAATTTTGCGTATTAATTAGTTAAAGGCCAACGATAGGACACTTGACGTAGACGTCATAAGTGAAATATGGTGCAAACAGGAGAAGGAAAAACAGGATGTTAGTAGTGCATTGTAAATGTGGTGGTTATTCAGGCGACACCACAAGGACATCTTGACTGGGCCAACGGTCCCTGTCTGTCTGTCTGCATGGCGCTCCTTGCTTCCTGCTGTGTCTGACCTGAAGCGGCCCGACCCTCCCATCCCGACTTTACACAGCTTAATACAGGATAAGTGGCTGCCCTCACTCTCCACTGCTGAGTGATCCCACCTGAACCAAAGCACTGATCTCCCTCTCTCTCTCTCCCACTCACTATCTCTTCCTCTTCTTCTTCTGCTGCTTTTCCCTGCAGGGGTAAGCTGATTGTTGCCGTCAGCGTGAAGAAGGCCCTAACAGTGGAATCACTGCTGTCACTCAGCCTCCTGAGATTAGACCTATGTCAAGGACCCTGTCACACACACACACACACACACACACACACACACACACATAAAGGAAGGTGTCAGGGGACTTTGTAGTGTGTGTGTGTGGCATTAGTTGAACAAGTGACAACAGTTTTCCGTCTCGTGGTGGAAAGATGAAGGACGGGAGGACAGAAGTAAACACACCCAGGCTGGGCTTAGGGAGCAAAGTGTGCTGTGTGTGAAAAGAAAGCACACACAAACACATTGAAAGACACACACATCGTTCAGGAAGCTCAAAAGGAATACACAAGTGAGATCCAGAACGATGTTCTCCTCAGATCCCGTAAAGGATGGAACCAGCGTAGACACACGCTCTCACGTCACCGCCAACCCCACAGCAGACACATGCGCTGTTACTGCTGCTGACACGCAACCCGGGCAAACACGAGCAATGTCAAAATGAGTTCACACACACACATGGACAGTCACAGACGTCACCCAGATTTCCTTGAGTTGCAGTGCAGAGCAAACTTTGATGTCATGCCTCGGGTTATGATACACAAACGCACCATCTAAGTGTGTGTGTGTGTCATTCGTGGGTCATGTTGGCTCGTTGTCAGTGTGTTTTCCAGGAGCTCCACACGTTTGAAGTTAATCCCCGCTGTCAGAGAATATGCATTGTTTAACTCCGTCTATTCTAATGAGCGCGCGCACACACACACACACACACACACACACCTTACCTTCGTTGCTGTTAGTTCCTGCGGTTCCCAGAGCCTGTAGTGATATAGTCCATAGCAGCATCGCAGCCAGCCCCGGATCTGAAGCCATGGTGTTCTCCCTCACACCCCGCCAGTCTCCCTCTGCCTCTCTCTCCCTCACTCCTCTCTTACTCCCTCACCCTCACTCTCCCTCTCTGCCACTCGTTGCCTCTCTCCTCTCCTCTTCTTCTTCTTCTGTGTCCCAGGGTTGAAGCAAGAGCGAGAGCCGGCTCTGAGGAGAGTGTGAGTGTGTGTGTGAGGAGTGTGTGTGAGGGCTGCGAGCTCATTGGGTTGGAGTTAGAGCCTGCCTCTGTGGCTCGCTTCAGTCTGCCGGCTCCCTCACACACACACATACATACATACACTTTCGGCAGGCAGCCGGAGGGGGGAGGGACGAGTGCGTCTGTCAAAGACTCACCAGCCAATTAGAGCGCAGGATTGGCCGGCGCTGCACACTAAATGCTTTCTCCGTTGCCACACCCTCCTGTCCTACCTGCCTGGCCAACTCTCACTTTCTGTTTATCTCTCTGGGTCACGAGCTGGCACACTGCATCTCTCTCTCTCTCTCTCTCGTTATTTACCCTCATTTGTCATTGGCTCGCTTCGCCCACACACTCTCCCTACCCAGTGGCAAATATCTGACTGATGGGATGAACTGAAAACAGCAGCATGTCTGCGAGGCTCAAGGACAATGATCGGGTATCGATCTTCTGTGTTGTATTCATAAAGCTATTATCTACAGTATGTCCAGGTGCAGCAGAGAGTCCTCACATGATGTGTTGGTGTGTGTGTGTGTGTGTGTGTGTGTCTGTCTGTTATTCAAGGACTTTGATTGATTCATGTGAGGGTGGGGACCCGTGCCAGATCACAGCACCTGTCCTGATCAATTGGTTTTTCGCCGTTGTCACGCTGCAAAAGAGACACGCGCACACACACACACACACACACACACCTTCCTCCGCACACTGCTGCGAAGTCACCTGACCGTGTTGAAGTGAAATCATTACACACAGTTGATAAAGCTGATAGGAAAAGATTTTTAGTCAATGTTACCTAAATCTGATGTAAAACTAATAATTCTGCGTACAGTTGACTAAACAATCTCACCTCAAGCTCCATCTGGTCGCTGCTCCTGTCCTCCAGATGGAAATCATGTGACATGATCCACAGCTACTACATGGACCTTGCTGAGGTTTGTTTTATTTGTTTTTTCTGATGTTGTTTCCAAGGTCATCAACAAACTGTGATGCTCCACAATAATATTCTTTCATTATTATTACCACTCTTGTTACAGTATTATTTTGTAATACTAATACTTTACTTAGATTGTTTACAAATAATAGTATTACAATAATACTCATATTAATAATGTGTAAAATGTTTACAACACTACAACCACCACTACTACCATTACTACTAATATATAATAATATACTGTAAGTCAAAATAATGCTAATAATTAATTTGTGCTTAGTTTAAAGAACTAATAATAATAATAATAATTTACTGTACTGTTAAAGGTTTTAAATAATTTGGCTTTGTGAATAAAAATTAATGTTCTTTTATAGTTTGTATAGTATTTACCAACACACCCTGCATACCGTGGCTAGCCGCTTCCTCCAGTTGTAACTGTGGTCTAATATGTACAGGGTGAGTGCCCTACTCAGAGGTCTGCCAGCACTGCTGCCGTGCTGAGTTTTTGAACTGAACTGTACGCCCTGCAAGCCCCGGGACATGGCAGCACAACGCTGTCACTGCTCAGCTGCCATCACGACAAGGCTGCTGCTGCTGAAGCATCACGGCTGGGACCGCTTGATTCGCCTCGCACACACACACACAAGAAGAAGAGAAAGAGTTCTACTGATCTGAAATTTTTAAGACTATAAATGAGGAATGTCCCTGAATATCGAGTGTGAACATACATGCAGCTGGGCTGCTCAGTGAGGAAGATGGAGGGTTAGTGTCCAGGCCAATTTGAAGCAGTGCTGTGTCTGCCAAACCCGTCCCCCCCCCCCAGGCTGGAGACACAAGGGTTTCTGTGTGAGTTTACAATGCTTCCTCCACAGCATGTATAGGGGAGCCTTGTGCCTACGTGCAATGTCTTGATAAAGGGTGGAGCAAGCAAGACACACACATAGCCACACAAAAGTGCAGAGGGTTACTCGTCATACTCGGGCAGACGTTGTTATTCTCCGTAGCTGTGTGTCCCTGATCTGCAGTGTGTTCATGTGTGAGGCTCCGTTGCTTTACCACTAGGCTGCACTGTCAGTCTGCCTGTCTAATAGGCTGCACGCCTGTGAGGACAACAACACTGTCATCTCCTCCGACACTCCGATCTTTCAAGTGCAGAGGAGAGAACGCTCTCTGAACCCTTAAACACAACCCAAAAATCACTGATTTCTGTCAATGGACAGGGGATTTGTAGAAGAAAGGGATGCTTTGTAAGGAGCAGCCTGACAAAAATAGTTCAAACAAAGAGAAATTAAATCTATATTGCTCTTATTACTAGTTCTATGTAGTAAGGACTTTCCATTGAGATGTAAAGCCTGGAGCTGCTCGCCATAAAACATAGATACAAAATGTTTGGTGTGTGTTTTTCCACACAAGCATGATCACTGTTATTGTAATGCATTGAGCCACAAATTAGATCTGTATCCCCAGAAAATCGCACTGGCTGCCGTGTCACCTTTTGCATCTCTGATAATTGATTTTCCTCGCAAAGACACATCAGTGTGACATCTCAGTTAAGGCAGCAGTGTCAAGTCTTTCCTCATTTCTGGCAATGGGAAGTGGTAGAAAATGCCCACAGCAAAACTAAAAAGTCCAGGACTATGTGACTAACAGTACGCAGATGAATTATAAGAGTGTGACTCAGAATATGAACATGAATATAAATGTGAACACAAAGAGGAGTAATGCTAATACTGTAGGGTCATTTTGTCCTTTTAACCATAATTGAAGCAGTGTGAGGACAGAAATGTGTGATAGATGCTATTACACACACACACACACACACACACACACACACACACACACACATACAAATACAAAGAGGAAAGCTCATGAAAACCACTCCTGTCCTCACAATGAATCCTTGTTGTGTTCTCATAAAGTAGATGCACCCGCCATAATGACAACATTTATTAACAACTCTATCACAACAAAGTGGGGAGTCCCCAGCATATGTGTGTGTGTGTCCATCTGGGTTTACCTGGGGGGGTCTGCGGGCAGCAGTTGGCATTAAAACCTTAAGGTATGCGTCTATATGCATGACTTTGTGTGTGTGTGTGTGTGTGTGTGTGTGTGTGTGTGTGTGAGCGAACAGATGGTGGGGGTCAGTGCGTGCCTACTGTTGTGGGGCTTGTTGGTGTGTGTTGGCTAAATATAGCGCAGTGGTGACAGAGCTGCTCAGAGCACAGCCACGGACTCTCGCTTTAATTCTTTGATCAGTTCAGCTTCGTTCATTTCACCTCAGTGTATGCAAGTGACTTCTAGCAAGTGAATTTATTTCGGGTAAATTCATTTCAACTATAAACTAAATTATAGTGAACTGTTATCATCACCAATCAAAATATTCATTTTTATCAGGAAAGCTTTTTTCGTCTTTAAGGCTATATTAGAGACAGGCCTTCATTTTAAATTTCCCCTGCTAACGTAAACCTAATCAAACCTTAACCATAGTGTTGGCACATTATAAAATGATTTTATTTCTAACTTCTTCTGAACTTCTCCTTGGGATTTTACGACATCCAATAAGTTGTTGACCCAATCCAATATGTTGTATTTAGGACTGAAGGAGGTTTACCCTGTTTCTCCAAAGGTTTGGGTAAACAGAGTTGAGATTGATTCAAGCTTCATCTTCCCTGCTGTTTTTTCATTCTGTGAAATGATCGTTATTGACTCTCAATATTCCTCACACAGGTATATCACATTAAATGCCTTTCCCTGGCTCAGCAGACATAATTCCTTCTTTTTCGGGGAGGTTTTTAACGTGAAGCAGGAAGGGTTGTGCATCATTCGTGTAACTTAACAGCGATCAAAAGAAATGCAATTAAATGGTGAGTGAAAACAGTACCTCTGTTAAAAGACAAATTCGGCGCGTGAGATGAAATTACCATGTGAGCAATTACAGCACAGGCTTCCTCTCATCTGGATGGGTTGTTTGATCAGACTCAGCACCAGTAAGGCTTAGTGAGACCACTCCACCGTCCACCCAATGTCTTGACACATTCTGCTGCTTTAAGATAATCATTTTCACCTCCTCCTCTCTCAGGCTCACAGCAACAGAGAAACACTCAGAATCTGAAACTATTAAGATCTCCTGCATAGACCTTTTTACATCTTCTCATCTGTTTTGCTTGTCAACCCCCAATTGTCTGCGACCCCCTCCAACACAGAGGTCAATGAACTCTTCTCACTGGGTGCAGCAGCTTACACAGCTCAGGGTCAGAGGTGCTGCACTCAACAGGTAGCCTCACAGAGGAGCTAGGTGACCAAGCGTGAGTCATGACAGGCTGCAGAAAATGAGGGTAAAATATACAACAACTGATGGGAAAACTTTGGAACACAAAACATAACATAAGAAAAAGGTGTCATAAATACATAAATCCCAGTACATATGAACCATGCACAAACCATACACAGCATCTGTTTTGGAGTATATCAAGATCTTAACATACACGTTAGTGGTGGGGGGTGGTGGTAGTGGTGGGGGGTGGTGGTGGTGGTGGTGGTGGTGGTGGGGGGGGGTACCGGCCTCACAGTATGGTGTTTTTTGTTTGTTTGTTTTCTTTTTTCTTGAGCTGCCGTGGTCTCATTCTAAGGTACCGCACCATCCCAACCTACCAACATCCACCAAAGCCAGTTTTTATCTCACAATCAAATTGGACTGATTTTTTGCACATCTGCTGTAACAACACACCCACTCTGTACAGTGTGTCTGTGCACTGTTGTGAATTAGGGTTTAAATGGCATCAATATTTTTATTAAATAATATAATAATGATTATTGTTACTATTAGTTAATAATTAGTAATAAAATATAACTTAAAGTTGAATTCCCCTCACGGCACCACTCTTGAACAAGAGAAAACTGATAGCCAATGATAATAATAATTCAGTCTCATGAAATATACTAAACTATCAATTTGGCTTTATGGTTAATTATTAAATGAATAACTATGACATAGTTACCAGTATTAGATAGTCGTTTAAGGATTTGGAGTTCTACATATAAGAGGTTGGCAATATATTCACTCTTATGCAAAATAAAGAAACTAGCATGTATATACAGAAGCATTTATTTAACCCTCCTGCTCATGTCATATTAATTAGTTTTGTGTTCTCAGTCAAAAGTGACCTAATCTGCATGTATTTGGACATACAAGTATTAGTAAGTAAACAAAACATAATATATACTTTATTTTGGCTCTAATAAACATATGAAACATATTATTTATCATGGACTACTTTATGTCCAAGTTTAACAAGGTGGTTTTGAAAGGATAAAAGATTTTTTAACAGTGATACAAAAATCTTATTTGTAAAGAATTGACATAAACCCAAACAAATAACAACAACAATATGCAACAATAAAAATGACTACAAACAACAACATAAACATCAAAATAACATAACCTGTCAATGGTGGTAAGATCTAAATGGTGTTCTCATGCACATTTTTGACAGTACATGGTGGCTGTTGCATGTGACTTGCAAATACACTCACCGACCACTTTATTAGGTACACATTTTCAATTGGTTGTTAACCCCAATAGCTAATTGCATTTAGGCATGTAGACGTGGTCAAGACAACTTGTTGAAGTTCAAACCGAGCATCAGAATGGGGAAGAAAGGGGATTGCAGTGACTTCAAAAGTGTTGTGGTTGTTGGTGCCAGACGGGCTGGTCTGAGTATTTCAGAAACTGCTGATCTACTGGGATTTTCACACACAACCATCTCTAGGGTTTACAGAGAATGGTCCGATAAAGAGAAAATATCCAGTGAGCGGTAGATGTTTGGATGAAAATGCCTTGATGTCAGAGGTCAGAGGGGAATGGGCAGACTGGTTCGAGATGAGAGAAAGGCAACAGTAACTCCAATAACCACATCTTACAACCAAGGTATGCAGAATACCATCTCTGAACGCACAACACGTCAAACCTTGAAGCAGATGGGCTACAGCAGCAGAAGACCACTCCTGTCAGCTCAGAACAGGAAACTGAGGCTACACTTCACACAGTGTGTCATCTTCTGATGGCTACTTCCAGCAGGAAAACACACCATGTCACAAAGCTCAAATCATCTCAAACTGGTTTCTTGAACTGGTATGGTATGAACTCTAACTTTTACCAGTGAAGAGCTCTTAAACATCAGACTTTCAACTGCTCACATTATTCCACTACTCCTGATTGGACCTGGAACTTTCCCGGAGTTATTAGTTGGAGGACCAACCACTCCGTACGGGATATACCGGAGACGCAGAAGAGGGAGGCGTGCGGTGGCGCACTGGTCACTGTCTGGTTCACTCTCTGATCACTGTCAAACTTCAAACGCTCCACAGTCATCCCGGTCCTCAAAAAACCCTCCATCTCTGGATTAAATGACTACAGGCCCGTCGCCCTGACATCTGTAGTCATGAAGTCCTTTGAAAGACTGGTGTTGGTCCACCTGAAGGACATTACAGGCCCCTTGCTGGACCCCCTGCAGTTTGCCTACCGGGCTAACAGGTCAGTGGATGATGCAGTCAACACATCCTGCAACACCTCGACTCTCCAGGGACATAAGCTAGGATCCTGTTCGTGGACTTCAGCTCGGCATTCAACACCATCATCCCGGACATCCTCAGCACCAAACTCACCCAACTCACTGTGCCAGCCTCCACCTGTCAGTGGATCACAGACTTCCTGACTGACAGGAGGCAGCAGGTGAGGCTGGGGAACATCACATCCAGCACCCGGACTATTAGCACTGGCACCCCCAGGGGTGTGTGCTCTCCCCGCTGCTCCTCTCCCTCTACACCAGTGGTCGGCAATAGGCGGCCCACAGGCCAGGAGTGGCCTGCCAGCAATAATATCTGGCCTGTGGCCAGATTGCTTTGATAGCAGAAAATAAATATATTAATAGCGGCTGGTGCAGAAATAGATCTCAGTCATGTCAACAACAGTTACTCACATAATCAAGTGGTCTTTGGTGGTCTCTTAAGTGATTTTGCCTACAAAAGCTGTTCATATTGTATATTGTATATACTGTATACCAAATCCACCTACCTCAAGTCATTACTCCTGCACATAATACTTATTTATTCCAGCATCCTTTGCACTGTGCTCCTCCATCCACACCACAAACACATTGAAGGCTGACACATCTAGACTGTTGAAGAATATCACCATGTCATTCTCTTACAAGAGTATGTGCCAGTAACCTGCTAAAGTACAACAATCAGTTTATAAAAGAAAGAGTACACACAACTGATACTCCAAATCTTACATTTTTTTCACCTACGTAATATTGCGAAAATCAGGAACATCCTGTCTAAAAATGATGCAGAAAAACTAGTCCATGCATTTGTTACTTCTAGGCTGGATTACTGCAATTCCTTATTATCAGGCTGCTCGAAAAAGTCCATTAAGACTCTTCAGCTGATCCAGAATGCTGCAGCACGTGTTCTGACAGGAACCAGGAAAAGAGATCACATTTCTCCTGTTTTAGCTTCTTTGCATTGGCTTCCAGTAAAATCCAGAATAGAATTTAAAATCATTCTTCTTACCTACAAAGCTCTTAATGGTCAGGCACCATCTTATCTTAAAGAGCTCATAGTACCTTACTACCCCACCAGAGCACTGCGCTCCCAGAATGCAGGGTTACTTGTGGTTCCTAGAGTCTCCAAAAGTAGACTAGGAGCCAGAGCGTTCAGCTATCAAGCTCCTCTCCTGTGGAACCAGGTTCCAGTTTGGGTTCAGGAGGCAGACACCATCTCCACATTTAAGAGTAGGCTTAAGACTTTCCTCTTTGATAAAGCTTATAGTTAGGGCTGGCCCAGGTAGTCCTGAACCATCCCTTAGTTATGCTGCTATAGGCCTAGACTGCCGGGGGATTTCCCATGATGCACTGAGCTCCTCTCTCCTCTACTTTCTCTCCCTCTGTATGCAACCTTATCCCATTATTGCATGTTACTAACACAACTTCTCCCCTTTCTGGTAGTCTTGTGCTTTCTCGTCCCTCTCCTCTCTCCTCCTATCACTTCCTGCAGGTTTTCTGGCTCTGGAGCTGTGGAGTCTGGATCTGTGGCTGCGGGTCGCCTGCTGCCCCCGTGTTCCTGCTCGACACCCTCTACTGCAACGACTATTGTTGCTAGTCTTATTGTTATTATAATCATTAACATTACGATGGTTACCATTAACACTATTATAAATATCTGTACCATTTTTCATTTAGTTTATAGCAACATTACCTTCGCTGTCTGTACCTCTGTGTGTATATTGTGTAGGCTGCCTCCCTCCCCTCTCTCTCTCCTTACATCCCTCTCTCTCTCTCTCTCTCTCTTTCTCTCTCTCTCTCTTTCACTCTCTTCTCTCTCTCTTTCTCTCTCTCTCTCTCTCTCACCCCAACCGGTCGAGGCAGATGGCCGCCCACCCTGAGCCATGGTTCTGCTCGAGGTTTCTGCCTCTTAAAAGGAAGTTTTTCCTTGCCTCTGTCGCCTAGTGCTTGCTCTTGGTGGGAACTGTTGGGCTTCTGTAAATATCATCACAGAGTACGGTCTAGACCTGCTCTTTTATGAAAAGCGCTGTGAGATAACTGTTGTTGTGATTTGGCGCTATATAAATAAAATTGAATTGAATTGAAATTGAATTGAACATAGTAAATTTTTTTTTTAAATGCATCAAAGTTTTAATGTGTTTTAATTTATCACATCTAATAAGTATTTACAATTTAATATACATACACGTACATATTTAATATACGTACATATTTTTTAGTGCAGCAAAAACAATTTGGTAAGAATTGGTTGTCTGTCTTAGTAGTGAGTAAGGCAGGAGGCAGCTTAGGCTTGTTCATTTTGACCATCCCCACCATGGTCACTTTTCTTTGGAGCAGCTCCTGGCCAAGGCCATATGAGGTGAAGAAGTTGTCACATGTGTGTTAAAGACCTGAGTTCAAAAGAAAATGTGTTATTAGATTCTGAAATGAATGAATTGCTTTGTTACACATCATTGCCACAATGTAAGTGATCGGGTGTATGTTACATTAAAAGTGATCTCGGTGGAAATCAGATCCCTACAGTGCAATATTAGTTTCCACCAGGGAATACAGGACTTTAAGTAACTCAACAGACCAAACCATTTGGAGGTGCCTTTTTTCTCTGTTCAAGGCCTTTCACCGGCTTTCATGAATGTTAATGCTAATCGTGATATTCATTGTAGCATTTAAATGGTCTCTTCAAAGTTGCCTCTTTTGAGCAAATCATTTTATGGGCAACTACTTCAGCCTGACCATGTAACCCTGCAACATCTCTAAGAGCATTCAGGTCAGCTGGATTTAATGAGCTAAACTATTGCAGTCTTCTGCTGCTAATCTGTGGAGGTTCCTGTGAACTCTGCTCCTGCCCAAGCAGCCAGGACCAACAGAATCTAACCGTTAGCAGTTGGAACTGCCTGTTAAGCCTTAACGCACAGCTAAAATAAACATTCACACAGTGTGATCTGCGGTTAAATCACTTCTCTTAGACAAGACTACAGACGCCTCATAGGCTGATTAGTATGTTATGCTTTGAATAATGAGCATTGATTATTCAGTCTTAATTTACCTGCATATGTTACTGATTGCTGCAGGCTTCACCAAATTACAGTTCCTGCAGTTTAAATATCTGACATGCTTGTGGTACTTGTGTGCACAGCCTAACATATCAATAATTTAATACAGTAAGAGGTTTTATCATCAAAGGCAGAACTATGCCCTTGAGGATCACATTCAAGTATATTCTTGAAAGCTGAGTCATTGTTAACTAGTAGCAGAGGGATCTGTCTCATTTCAAGGTATAGCGCATACTTTGTGAAGTTCATTTTCACTGTTTCTCAGCTATTCACTAGTTGTGTAGTGACTATATTCCCATATTTATTTGAACAACATAGACTAAAGATTGCAAGTGTTGGTTCACTGGATACTTAACTCATCTATCCAACTCAGAAATAAACCATCTGGTTTCATTTGTGGCTGGATGCAAAGCGTTTGGTAACACTGAATGTAAACAGAACTCCACAGGGCACCTTTGGTCCAGTGTGTAATATTTCTGAGGATCTATTGACATAAATACAATATAAGATCCATAACTATGTTTTCAGTGGTGTGTAAAGACCTTACATAATGAACTGTAATGTTTTTATTACCTTAGAATGAGACATTTATTTCTACATAACCGCGGGTGCCCCCCTTACATGGATCGCCATGTTGCGCCGCCATGTTTCTACAGTAGCCCAAAATGGACAAACAGTGCTACAGAGTGTGTTTTGTCACTACGTTCTTCTTCTGGAAATGTAAACGCTCATCCCTATGTTGAATACGTACGTTCAAAGAAGAAGGAGTAAAAATATACAGCAGGGGTCGGCAAATAAGTCTTGGGTCAGAGCTACTGGTTTTATCCATTAGATGGTGGGTGAGAATATAAGGCATAATATTTAAATTAAATGTAACGGTGTTTGGCTAGCTCATGTTTGACCCCATGTTGGGAGAATTGTTTTATTTTTCTCTCTTCAACAAATTGATTATGAAGCAACTGTTTCACATGCTCACAATAAAGCATGTGCTACAGTGTGTGTGTCCCGTTGTTTGACTCGCATCCATCAACCCCGAGTATCTCCAGGCAGAGGACATTTAAGGGACCTTTTCTGAAGGCTATTTCAGACATGTGTGAAGCAGGCTACAGACTTTTTTAATGTCGTTCAGAAAGTAAAAGCTCTCAATTCAACTGGAAATAAAATGTTCTCACACTTTTATTTTGCAGGCAAAACCACTAAAGAGGAAGTGATTATGTGTGAGATCTATTTCAGCACCGCTATCAATTTATTTATTTATTTATTGCTGCTATCAAAGCACCATAATCGGGCTGAGGGCCAGATATAATTGCTGGTGGGCAGTTTTGGCGAGGCTCCATTGTCCCAGAGAGAATTTGCATGTTTCCTTTGTCAATGTTTGTATAACCTTTATCTATTATATGGCTTATGTGACTTAGGTGCTGAAACACCTGACAATGTTGCACACCCGTGGCTTGCATTTTCCATGTTATCTGTCAGTGGCCAAGTCGCAGTAACTAAGTAAATATAATTTCTTAATATATTGTTATGACCCTGGGGTTATATTTTGTTATTTGTTATCTCACCCTGCACTGTCAGCTGTTCTCCTCCCTTAGAGTGTGAGTGAGTGTATGCAGGTAATGGAGAACAGGTGGGCACACTGGATCGGTCCTGCATAGCTGATTGGAGCTTCCTGATTGGTCACCTGGATGACGGCAGCCATTTTAAGCCCCACTGACAGGAACTTCTCTCTCTCTCTGCCGTTCCCAACCTGAGCCTGTGTACTGTGTGTTTCCATTGCGAGTAGAGAACCTGTGTAGTGAGCATATTAGATGTTAGTAGTGTGATTTTGATTATTGTCTTATGACAACCTTGTTTTGTTGGCTTTAGCCATTTTGTTTGCTATGTAGCAAGTTTCTTTGTTGTAGCTTCCTTGTGTCAGCTACTAGCAGTGAGTAAGAGTGAGAAGTCCTTTTTGTTTGCACCTTTTTTCTCCTGTTTTTGGAATTAGAAGCCCAGTTTAGAGCTTTGTCTTTTCTTTACTTTCTGTTTTTGGTTTAGGAAAGTTTTAGGTTTTCTTAGTGTTTAGGTGGTTGTTTTGGGCACTGCTCATCTAATAAAAACTGCTAAATTGTATCTCATTTGTTCTGGCATTGCTTGGGAATGGGAAGAGTGGGAAGCCACATTTGTTACATCCTGGAAACCCTAGACGTAACTATCTAAAGAAACCTCATTTCTTGACTGGCTACTCTCTGCTGTTTCAGAGACATTTTGTCCTGGTATAGTCTATGTGGATGGTTTGGCCTTAACCCACCTCGTCAGGCATATACAGTTTATACCATAGTCTCATTAATCCCAGTCCCAAACAGGGTTTGCAGTGAGGGTTGTTGTATAATACTGCTGTGAATGTACAATATCCTACATTGATCAAGACAAATGGTACACATGGACATTTTGACTTTGTATTAACAGAAAACATCAAAGAAAAATTGAACAGGAGCACATCAGAAAATATCAGGTAATTACCAAAACATGGTAACTATAAAACGGGACAAATAAAGGCCTGTCTGTGATTTAGGCTTGTTTCAAATAAAGGTCCTGCCTCTTTCTGTAGCAGAGGTAAATAATGGCCACTATTTGATCATCACATAGAATTTCCGTTTTTATCTGTTGCTCCTGTAATTGGATTAGGGTGCCTCTCTGATATCCATCACTGATGCAGTATTTTATACTATAAATACAACAGTGATTAGGTGTTGAAATCAGATGAAAACTGCCATAATTACTGAGGTCCTTAAAATGATTTTTTAAAAAGGTGTGAGTAGTTTACAGTAAATTGGCCAATCTGTCCTTTAGTTTTTTTCCAGAGCAGCAGGGACCGTGAGAGTGTCTTAACCAGGAACAGCATCAATAATGAGGTCACACTTGGTGTGCGAGTGTGTACATGAGAAACTGTATTTTCACTTG
Organism: Micropterus salmoides; assembly: GCF_014851395.1. NCBI lineage: Eukaryota > Metazoa > Chordata > Actinopteri > Centrarchiformes > Centrarchidae > Micropterus > Micropterus salmoides. Next base: position 20,431 of record NW_024043078.1, on the reverse strand, counting down.
TCTGTGTATGTGTCCATGTGTGCGCCTGCAAAAAACAAAGTGTGCGGGAGAGGGAGGGCTTCGAGGGGTCAGTGGTGTTGTTGTGCTAATACAATTTAGTCCTAATTAGCAGGCTGCCTCTAAGCCTCAAGGGTCCTCTCACAATACACAACACTTCCTAACAATCAATTTCCATGAAAACAAGAATTAGCCCTTAAATTATAATATTATGACCCAAAGTCGTTCTTGTTGTGGTTTTTTGGTCATTTGTTTCAGTTTTATGCTCTTCATGAGCATGACGTTTCAGCACCAGACTAACATCCCAAAAGACGAATAGTCAAAAGTGATGAGTTGTCTTGTATCTTGTCTCCAAGAAAGCTTGTCTTGACTTGTTTAGAAACCCCGAGAGTTGACAGACTTGACAGGGCTGCTCCACGGAGACCCTGTCAGGCAATGTGTGTGTGTGTGTGTCTATATATCTTATTTAAGGAATTTTAGAACACTGATTTGCTTTCTTTCTGACACAGAGATGAGAAAAACTAAACCCATCTCACATCCGTGTGTTAAGTACAGAGCTATGGTAGTTATCTTAGCAATAACACCAATAACAGGGAGAAACAGCTAGCTCTGCTATCCCCATAGTTAAAAAAAATACTGTCTTTACACAGAGCTGGGCCAGCTGTTTTTATGCTGAGCAGTGCGTTCCCCTGCTCATGCTCGATACTAACATACAGACATGAGTGATATTAATCTTCTCGTCAAACTCTATGAAAAAAAGTAATAGTGTTTCCTAGAATGTTACAGTCTTTCTTTATGGGGCTGTTGTCAGGATGTGGTTAGCCTAGCTTACCATAAAGACTGGAAGTAATGAGAAACAGCAAGCCTGGATCTGTCCAAAATAACACAAATCTGCATACCAGCGCCTCAAAACCTCATTTACTAACTGACATGTAACTCGGTCATAAGCAGTAAAAGTTAATTATTTAGTTATTTCTTGGTGTATTGACTGGGTGCCTGGCCACTCAGGAAGTCAAGAAAGAGGCCATAAAATGGCAAATTGATGTTTTTACATTGCATTTATGAATTTGATGTTGAAAGACCCGAAACACCCGAGGACCCCTGGTTACATCACTGATGATGTGTCCCAGTGCATCCAGAAGACGCATCTTACACAGATGAACAAAATAGATTGTAGATAGTTAGTAAGCTTTTGAGGTGCTGGTTGGCAGATTTCTTTACAGCTGGACAGAGCCAGGCAAGCTGTTTCCCTCCCAGTCTTAATGCTAAGTTAAATTAACCGGCGGCTGCTGTACCTTCTTATTTACAATAAAGAATTGAGAGTGGGTCTAATTTTCTCATCTACTAACTCTCCACCAGACAGTAAATAGGCATAAATCCCAAGACGTTGAACTATTTCTTTAAGGGGGCTGTAGTTTTTTTAATGAAATGAATCACTCTTTTATTGCCTGTGTGTGAAGGGTAGTAACCTCATATAAAAATGATCCACTTGCTGGGTTTTATTGTTACCTCTGACGTAGACTTGTTCCGATTGGCAATTGGATCGCTTACCAACGATTGAAGAGATGACCAGCAATTGGTTTTTCATGTGCCAATATTAAGGCGATTTTAACTCACTATCAGAACTAAGATGACAACAGTCTCTAGAATCTGCACCACACTGCACAGTATCTCTGTTGACCGCTACATACTATTTAATCTGATTAAAATCATAGTTCATTTTGGATCTGCGTGCAGCGCATAGATTTGCTCAGCACCTCCACTTGCTCACTGCCTCCCTCTTTCTCTCACATTGAAGAGGAGCTGTCTGTATATAGAAAAACTAATGCATTCAAGTTGACTCCGAGAAGTTAGTCTATCTATTTTCTTAACACAACGCTCTCAATGTCGGAGACCCACCTTTAAATAAGTTATAAGCAAGCCTGTATGGAGCCTAGCAGGACAACACCACAAGACCCATTCACTACAGAAACGTTACTTACTGCGGTCTAACTGTTGTAAAGTGTGGCAACAACCTCATTTGTAATATTCAGTCTAGCTCACTAACTGTTTTGTTATCATCCAATACATTTAGCTGTGCTGACATTGTTGAGCCTCTGATGAAAGATAGTTACTGAAAAGGGGCAGGGGCACACACCAAGTTGCAATCTGAAAACTGCACCACTAGTGGCCACTGAAAACTACATATATCCCCTTTAATAGGGGCAACAGGAATATCCTTGTCCCTCATCCGGCTCAGTCTCAACGTTTCCCTCATCTCTATGTGCGTGTTGTTCTTTCAGATGCCTCACCTGCCCAGCTGACACCCTCGGTTGTCTCTGTGCTTTATCAGCTCATCAGCCTTGAGACCTGCTGAGTGAGAGTAAGTTTGTACTGTCTTTGTCTATTCCACTCTGGTTTGTTTATGCACAAATTGAAAATTGAAAAACATTTATTGACAAACTTCTTTCCAATTCTGCTATTTGACATGTTACAGTGAGATGGTGAGATTACTTATTATTACTTTTACATAAAGTATTAGTGCTCGTTATCCTACTAAGAATCATATTTACTTATTTATTCATCCATTTTTATTCACTTTTGCTAACTCATTGCTGCACTTGTATTGCACCCATTCTTTGCTGCCGTTGAGATTCCTGTAAAATACAGATGAATCTGTATCTTCCATAAGTATAACTGTCTTTATTACTGCACCTTACATTTTGCATTGACAACATAAATTACATTCAGTTGCCAGCAATGAAATTACACTTTCAGTTATGAACTAAATTCCACGTCCTTTTGCAGTCCGACTGTGAACCTCCTTTCCCTGGCAGACGCTCCCTAAATTGCAAGTCTAGCTTCACTGTTTTGGTAGTCAGACAATGTGTTTGTTGCTTGCTCTGGAAGCACAATTCACGCAAAATAAGAACAACACCTGCTCTACAGTGAAGCCAACTAGATGAAAGCTGTAAATCCTTATTATTATTTTATATTAAACCACTTCATGAACTTTACAGGTGCAGGAAAATGTTAATCAACTGTCTCAGATTGAATTGGATTTAATAGCGAAAGAAAACAAGGACTCATAGCTCTCATCTGGTAGGTAGAGCTGAAGTGAAAAGAGAGTTCCCAGTGTTTTTACACACTATAGTCTGTATCGTAATCATTTTTCATGATGTGTGTTTCTGGTGATGCCATACTAATGTGTTGTAGAACTGCTGTTTTGATACATCATGTATTCTTTAGTTTAACTGTCAAAGAGGAACTCCACAAACTGTACAGACCAAACCCTGCTTCCAGGTGTTGGAGAGTCCTAATGCATGTTTTAAAGTAGTATAACACCTTTAGTGTCTCCAGAGGGAGCAGCATAAATGTCCTCGAAGTATGTCGCTTGAGTCAGCATTGGTTTGGGTTAAAGATGAATATTAAAATAATAATCTGTTGGTGAGCTCACAGACTGTAGCTGCTGCTCATCTCTTCTGCAGGGTACAGGCTACAATAGACACTAATCAGAATCAGAATCAGAAGGAGCTTTATTGCCAAGTAGTTTTACACATACGAGGAATTTGCTGTGGTGATAAGGTGCTACACACAGACAAACATACAGTCGACATAAATAAATGTAGAAATATATAAATATGGAATAGAAGAACAACATTGCAGATATATACATGTGCATTATTCTGGGTCTGTGCCGTGCAGAAGTAACGCAACGGAAGAGAATATTGTGTACATATAAATATATAAACTGACAACATAAAAATATACAACAACAAAAATCAACAATCGACAACAAATATGTGCAACGTGCCAGGTCTGTGCATGACACGAGATGAAACAGTATTTACATGTGCAGAGACATTTGTATCATTTGCAAGGGGGGAGTGTCAGTGGGGGACCCGGGGCTTGTTGATGAGGCTGCAGACGGGAAGAAACTGTTTTTGTGGCGAGAGGTTTTGGTCCTGATGGACCGCAGCCTCCTGCCAGAGGGGAGAGTCTGAAACAAAACAAAAATCTGTGTCCGGGGTGGGAGGAGTCAGCTGCAATCTTTCCTGCTAATAGCTTAATGCAACCAAATCTGCAGAGTTGAGTGAATCGAGTGGGTAATGTAGGCGACAATAAAGAATGCATGGAATAAAAAGATGATATCGCTGGTTCTTCTGCATCATTTTGTTCCTTAAACTGTCCATCGTGGGTCTGGCAGCGTTATAGCAGTTGCATATAAAAATCGCTGATTACTCTTAAAAGAAAGCACGTCTGTGAAAATAAATTTCTAATGTATTGTTGTGAACAAACAGTGTGGAACAACACTCAACAGACAGCTGAAGCGACTCCAAGAAGGCGGTGGAAAGTTTGCTTTCCCTAAGTGCTGTTTCTGGGCAGCTCGAACATAAAACTTCGCCTCTGGTGCCGCAGCCAGATAAAGCTCGGTGCCTGACTGTTAAAATGACAAAGAAACACTAACCAGAGATTACAAACAGCCTATCAGAACTCTTTTGGAAAGAGGGCAGGAAACCCTAAACTTCCCCCACACACGTAACCATGGCAACTGTCCTCCCTCTTTGTTGAATTACCTCACATCAAAGGATATTCTCCTCTTCACACCCAGTTGTAAATTCGTGAGGAACTCCAGGACACCAGAGGACAGCCCTGAACTCCTTTGTGTAAACAAAGAGTACTGTTTCCTCAAAACTCAAAGCATTACCTTGTTTAATTAAATAATCTTTAAGTTACTTAACTAGGTCTCCACTCCATTTGAGTAGTTATGTTACCATGTTGGTGTTATTTGTTGTTGAAAAGACGCTAAACAAGTTAATTTTGCAGTGTTTTAATTTTCAGCAAGGATCCCTGACCTTTATTAAATTTTTGTTGTAACCAATGCTTTGTTCCCAACACTTTCTGACACTTCCTTTAGAAAGGATATGATAAAGAAATGTCATCCTATACTCGATTAATTTTCCAGCTCGAATTTAAGGTTAAATGACTAAATTCCCCAGCTCCTGAGCAGAAGGTTGTTTTAGGGTTAATCAAAGCTATCCTCATGTAACCAGAGCTCCCCCGAGTGGACAAAATAAGTATTGCATGCCATCGTCTGAAATGCCGTTTAATGTATAAATGTCACTCTGTACCTGTTCATAATCTGATGCCATTCGTGTATCTTGCTTATATTCTCTAAGTAAGAACGTGTAACAACCAATATATCCAGAAAGCTAGTTAAGTTCCTCTCATCTGATGTGATTCTGAAAGGCTAACCTTGCAGGTTGAACTACTGACAATTGTTTTATCAAATGCTTAAAACTAAGAACGGTATACCCGTTTGACAATTAAGGTTTGATTGTGGGAAGATATTTGATTACAATACGCGCAGATAGATTTTTGAATAGACAAGCCCTCAGGGGAACAAAGGACTGCCCTCCGGGAACCACGCCCCAGCGACACACGCTGTCGCTCTGTCTTGTTCTCTCTTGTTCTTGTTCTCTCCGACTGCACTTCGGCACGCGCCCAGCATGTCCTGTCTCCCGTTGCTGGAATCAGTCCGTTAAGTTATACTAGTTTAATTCAAGAACGACCAAGTTCTTTTTAAGCTTTAGTCGTCGAGCTAATCCCACCGACGCAGGCCCGGCCACGTGGGCCCGCCAGCAGTAACCCAAAGGACATCCAAACAGAACAGCCTAATTGCCAGACCGAGGACGGTCAACACTTCAGGGTTTTTCTTCATCCAGACACGGAGAACCCCCGAAAGATTCCCTAGCAGAAAGCCAGGAATCGGGCAGCTAGCGTGGTGACCCGTGCAACAGGCCAAGGCAGGCTGACGACCCACAGTAAAACCAAACCAAGGCATTCTGTGATCAGTGATGTCCAATAGTCTGTTAATCTATTATCTTTAGTCCTTAAAACTCATAGCTTGCGTTCATTAGCTGCCTGTATGAATCAAATTCTCCCACAATAGAACCCCTCATCCACATTGTTTATCCATTGTTTATTTCTTTGATGTATATTTAACCGCAATTTTATATTCACCCTTAGTTAGTTAATAAACTTCACTGTAATCACAGGAATTGTGTGTGTGCTACTGCCTACCTCCAAGTCCCTGCCACGAGAATTTACCCTTCGATATGAGACTGACTGACTGATTTAAGATAATTGAGCGATTGTTAACTAACTGATCACTAGTGAATAATTGTATAATTATTAACCATACCCGGGGAATCCCAAGACCCAGGGCGAACGGAATCACGGGTGGTGCCTCGTGAAACAAGAAGCTTTATGAATTAATATTTTCTGAATATTAAAATTCATAATTTGGTATTAATTCTCATAAGTTTATTAAAACATAAGTAGACATGCTACAGTATAACGTAAATTGTCCTGATGTGATACTGATACTGTAGGGGCATAAGCTGATTATTCACAATAAAAGGATTTTCAGTGATTATTTATAAAAGTTGGTATGGATTCAGAGAGTTATGGTGTGATCTACATGTTTTTTACCTATATTTGTTTACATTTTAGAGAGTAGAGATAAAAAGACTGCCTTAGAAGGACCTGCTGAGCTGACAACAAGCTGACATCAGACTCACTGCCGTCTACAAACCAGCCAATTACAAGAAGAGGGAGATGCAGCTCACGTAGGTGATGGCGACAGGACGGAGGTGTGTCATGTATAGTTCTTTTGTGCGTTTTGATGTTACTTTCTATTATTCAACACTCATGGGAAAATGTGTGTCATACGAAACAAGAAGGAGAGTTGCAGCTAAGTTAAAATCTTATTTATCGTGCAGCACATGGAATACTTTTCATCAAGGTGTTTAGAAGAGTCTTTGATGATTCTGGAAATACTTTCAGAACAGCAGTAAGTGTTTTTCAAAGCTTTCCAGGTTTTTTTTTTTCAGAAAATCAGATGCTTAGCTGTGTGACTCAAATCTAATATACAAGACCAAAAGAGATACAAACTATGTGGCCAACTGTTAATGTTAGTGACATATATATATATATATATATATATATATATATATATATATATATATATGATAAGCCAAATTTGGTTTAATCGACTCTATTACAAACTGAGTGCAGAAAGGACTGAAAGGTTGAATTGGAAAGTACTTTTAATACAGAGAGAGAAGTAATCAGGTAATCAAGGGTGGAAAGCTAACTGAATGTGTATAAATGTTGGAGCCAATGGAAGTGACGGCCAGACTTACAAAAATAAATATATACCCAAGATGCAGTTTAACCTTTAAACCTGGACCTTTGTTTGTGTGATGACAGAATTATTTAGACTGACCCTCTGTGCTTCTGCGGAATAATATTATCACCTGTGTTGGCTCACCTTAACAATTATTGTGACAAGGTGACACAGGACTAACCTGAAACACAATCGCTCCCCTGTTTCCCGGAGTCTGAAAGCACTTGATCTCGGGCTTTCTTTACCTCTGTCTCTATCTGTTTTCATGCCCTTGTTCTCTGTAAATCACATTGTGACAAATGTGTGACCTCCATAAATGAAATTGACCTACACAGCACAAAGAAATGGCATCATATAGTGTGAACTGGAAAAAAAACACCTTTTGACAGGAGGTTATGCTTACACTGCATGAAAGTATTTATATTTAAATGAAAATGCACTGATTGATCCTGGCAGCAGTAGTACTGCTAAAAAGAAGTTGGCAGCATAATGCCCTTGTAGTTAGAGAAATAGCGAGACTTGTATAAGTCACAGGTACAATTATCACAAAGGCCAGTGTGTGGCATAAATTAACTGAATTGGTGAGGAACACGGCATCACTCAGAGGCCTAAAGTGTAAATGTATTTGTTACAGAGCACAGATATAATGCGGCATACAGCACCAGTGGGTGTAGGGGACACCAGATGTGCTGCTGTTTTTTCATTTCCATTTTTATTTGTTCCATTTTCTTTGTCTTTGACGATTATACACATGTTCACTGTGTAAATCCCTACATGCTAAATAGAGCGACCAACAATCACAATAACCTGTAACACAAATATTAGATACACAATAATTATGTGGTATTGTTGCAAAGGTTGTCAGATGGATAGACTTAGGCTAGATGGGGAACAATTTGGTTTCCTCAAAATTTAGAGCAACCATATGCAACTGCTGTCCAATTTAGCTGACAGGTAAAACTTCTAACTAATCAGTTCTCACACAGTTATACTGTGGAATATGGAGCATGCAGGAGACAGACAGGGGCAAGAGTCTGCCCATGCAAGAGTAAGGGGCATTAGAGTGCGGGTGGTATGGTGAGGAGGAGAGGAAGAGGGAGAGGGGGGCACAGAGGACAGAAAGAGCTACAGCAAGACATAGACAAATCTCAAATGAGATAGAGGCAATAATTATAGACCTTGTATTCAACCATGGCCTAAGTATGACAGGCTGGTTGGAGAGTGCAGCCTAATCCACAATGATGTCAAATACAGAAATGTTTTGTTGAAAGTATAGTGTGTGCCATGGCTGACATCAATACTATTCAGCTGCCTAAATATGCAATGTTAGCAATTGCACAATATTACACAGTGGGTAACTATCACACTTTCAGAGTGTGATTACACTGACATTTGACAAGACGTCTTTGTATTTTAACTGTCTTGGTCTAAGCTATGATAAAGGAACCTTTTGTTTTGATTACAATCATTAATTCATTGATGGATTTATTTACATTTGAAACATGATTTAATTCTTTTGATTGAGTAATCACCTTTTGCAGGTCACATAGAGCGGTGTGCTGAATGTACCACGTGGTGTGAGGACTGACAAATGGAAGTTTGTTTCAGTAAATGTGCCAATTCGATAGAGAAAAACTGTAATTTTATTTAGTAACATGCTTAAAGAATATTTGTGAACACTAACAATGAGTGTATGTGTGCACTAGGGACGGACTTTTATGATTGAATCTGTGAAAAACCAACACATTGTCACTCATCACATATTGACGCTTGGTCAAGGCCCTTTGGTGTCGCTTTGTAACGCCCTGGGTAGCCCTTTAGCATCATTTTACATTTAAGACTCAGTGGTCAAGTTAGCAACTCTTAGCAACAACAAATATGCAACATCCTGTAAAGTATGCACCATTACATAATCAACGTCCGGTTACACTTTCAAAATAAAATGCTAGCATTTTGAAAAATCACCATTTTGAATGGCATGGTATTAAAGTTGTGGAACGTTGCAATTTGTTTAGGTTTAGGCACAAAAAGTACTTGTTAGGATTAGGCTAAGATCATGGGTTGGGTTAAAATAACTACGTACGTCAGGTAACACGTAAGTTAACTTACTCACTTGCGTAACTTAAGCAATTTACGCAATTTATGTAACTCACGTAACTTCAATAAGTGTCGTAAAATGCAGCTAAGTGTAGTAAAAATGAGGTGAGAGCATCTATTGGCATGTGCTGCAGTAAAAAGGTCAGCCAATCAGGACACGGAGCAACAGTTTTCTAGGAACTAGGAAATTTCAAGTTGTTACCTTTGTGTGAGTTTTGCCACTACAATATGAATATAGGCCATTTTGGAAGAAACAGACCATGTACCTGCAGATGCTTCTGGTGATGGGGAGGATGTTGAACCACAACAAAACTACAATAACAACATTTACATGTCGAGTTAGGCAATAAATACATAAAGCAGGATGATGCAGCATGGATTGGAGCACATTTGTAAGACAGCAATGAGAAAGACCGCATAGATTTTCTCAGAATTGCTTAATATGTATACCACGTTTACAGGTGCATTTGGAGTATATGTTTACTTTTGAATGTACACATTTTCACAGTGTACAAATTGACTTAGTGGATGCCCATAATCATTTATATGCCCTAAATTCTCTGTTTGCATATTGATACTTCTGCCTGCTCCACTGTTTGTTAGACCTGTCAGCGAAAAGCAGAAGTGACATTTTACTGAAATGTCCAGAGCAGCTGTCATTACATGAGACCAAAACGTTTCATTAATTCATCACATGTACCTGTCTCTTAATTATTCTAAAATGTCAGAAAGATAAACAATGCTTTAGTTTATAGCACTAACATTGATTTTACAAAGGGCTTCACAGTAAAGGATAAAGAGACCATTGAAAATTGATCATGCATAATCAAATTATGCTTAAAGTTTAGTTAAGTTTTTTAATTTACAACTTTGACTGACATTTGAAGAAAAGCTATGTAAACTACAAAACAAATCACACAGTCAGTAAAATGGAAAGCAACCTAAACAAACAATGGAAAGTGACGGTGAGTGTCCTGGTTCTTTCTCCTTTTTTTGTCTGTGATTCTGTTTTTCCCCCTTTTTTTTCTCTGTCTCTCTCCAGGTTCACTCACCCTCGTCCTCAGTCAAGTCGGTAGGGCTCGCTCACCTGCCCTCTCCCCTCAGACTTCCCCCCACGGCGTCCTCCTGGCTCTCCCTCGTGCCTCCCCAGTCAGCCTGCCACCGCACTCCTCCACCAACCCCCTGACCAGTTCTCCCGTGCCTCCTCTCTTCCTTGGCTCTCTGGTCTCAGTCTCCTCGGTTCCCCGTGCATCCACCTCTCCCTCAACTCCAGTCCCTCAACCCCTTCTTTCCCCTAATAAAACCTGTTAATCCCCACAGTTGCGTTTGGGTCCACTCTGTCCCCACACCACACCCTAACAGGAAAGCATGAGAAGCAATTTAAACATGGATTACATATTTATCATGTATATAATTATGAAAATAAAATGTATGTGTGTGTGTATATATATATATATATGTGTGTGTATGTGTGTGTATATATATATATATATATATATATATATATATATATATACACGTGTGTGTGTGTGTGTATATTACTCATACCTATGCGATGAGCCCCTGATTTCAACCCAAACATCATTATTTTGTGGGAGATTTGTGCAAGACAATTTTGTTGCAACTGACTGCTATGGTGTGCTGTGAGACATGAGACACTACATGTTAGTGTTCATGTAGACGTCAACCTCCACCACCATCGTCAAAACAAATGAGGGAATATCGTGGGAAAATGGTGTTCATCCCTCCATTAGAGTTCAGAGGGTTGGAAAATATGTGATGACAACTGAAGCTGTTCTGGAGGCTCAAGGTGAAACAACACCATCACGGGAGAGATGGGGGTGCAGATAGAAACTCAGTCTACATACTGACGTCAGACTAAACGCTGGGTGGCATTTATGGTTTTTGCTTTGCTTTGAATGGCTGGGATAATCTATGTCTAATAGTTGGTGAGTCCGCATCACAAGGAATCTAATAACATGATGATAAACAGATAAAAAACAAAGTAAATCCTCTTCCCCATCACATACACAGTACTTATGTACTAAACATGAAGAAGGGGAGGGGAAAACATTTTAAAACTTTGTGGTGAGATTTAAAACTATCTCACCACAAATCCACACACGTTAACTTGAATTTAAAATCTTGCCTAGGGCCCCAACACTGTCAGGGCTGGCCCTGACTTTTCTCTTACAGTGTGGTTCTTCTGTTGGAGATGTAAAGCACATCACTCCCTATGAGCTGGCTGATTTTTCCTTGGAAAGATATGACGTTGTTGCAAGAAGAGCAAAACAAACACTCTTTATATGGCCTATATCTTATATCTCCCTATAATTAAGAAGCCTTTTGTTTATTATGTGTAAAGTTACTGAGGGAATACTTGTCATTGAGGAGGAACGTAATGTTGAATAGAGCCCACTGACAGTAAGACCATCTGATCTGACTGCAGGCACCTCCTCCTGTCATCTCCAAACCCATCTCCTTGCTCATTTACACTTCTAAAGAAAGCTTACCTGCCTCAAGGAGGGACAGCTTGTGTATGTAGGTGAGTATAGGCATGTGTATGTGAGGATTATTATAGGAAGATGTCTTTGCACCCTTGAGGTTCATTTTACAAGCAGGAAACAGTGATGTCAATTCATTTCGTGGCGTTTTATGATTCTCCCAGCACCCATTTTCATTTAAAGTAAAGAATCGATATGGGACAAATTCTGCAGCTGATAAACTGTGACGGCCTCGCTGTGTGTGTGACCTATCATCAGGGAAACACACACATACATCCACACACTGCTATGCTTGAATAAAGGAGGACAGAAATAGATCTTTAGGTTTTGTGTGCTCACTGCGGAGACAACAGGGTCGTCCTCTCTCAATGAGAGTCTGTGTCTGAGGATCTCTTTATCCATGACAGACTCTCTCAGAGGGCGGTTTAGAAAAAAAAGGAGCGAGGAAGAGGAGGAGGAGTGAAGGGAGGTAAACAAGGACTGTCACCAAACAACTCGAGAGCTCTTTGTCACTGTGAGAGAGAGAGCACACAGCTCCGGCAGAGAGAAGACCGAGGTGTGTGTTTGTGTCAGCATCTGAATGTATCTCTGTACCTGGGATTGAAAAACATGGTATGAATTGTGGAAAGCCGTGGGAGGTTACTATGAGTGTTGCATCATGGGAGGTAGGGTCAAATAGAGTTCAGTGTTGAGCAAGCTGACCCAGAAGCACTGTCAGGATAACACATACACATGCACAGGATAATGGCTGAGTCCAAAATTTAGCATCTTGGGGGCATAATGCCCGAGGTGCCTTAAAGCTAAAGCCTTTAAATGCACACACATACACAAACAAGCACTACACACATACAGTTTAGGAGCTTATCTCGTTTGAATGTAGGCTATTCATTTGTTTGCCAAGAGTGGAGATAAAGCAGAGGGACAACGAACACCAGACACTGTAAATCCATTTATGTGTGAAAGAAAGTCTGTGTGTGAGAGTGTGAGAGTTTGAGAGTGTGTGTGAGAGTGTGTGTGTGTGTGTGTGTGTGTGACTGGCTACTGCCCATCTGCATGGTGAAGTTATCAAATGATTAAGCTGAAGCTAATTCAGACAGCTCCTCACTGTTCAATGTCAGTCCTTCAGCTAAATGACACGTGAAACTGGGGTATGTTGTATTCAGCGTGCTTCTTTCAGCTTGTCAGCAGTCAGTGTATCACCTGCAGTAGATGCAAACCTCCATCTACTGCAAGTAAGACACTGACTGTGTATAAGTACCTTAAACAAACTCTCCCTTTAAACAACTCACAAATTAAGGGATATTTGTTGCTCACAATAGGCTCACTGTAGCACCAGAAAAGAGTCACTAACCAGAACTACTCTTCAGATTCAACATGTTGTAGTAACAGCATCTTTAGGTATTACAAATACTACAGTATGTATTACAGAAATCAACTTTAGATGTTGTTTTTCAGCTGCTTGTGGGACATGTACACACTATCTCTGCTGGGCTGCAGAGAGTGAAGGACTGCAGTTGTGCCAGCAGTCCTACTTGAATTAAACTCACTGCATGAAGAATTGTCTTGTTGAAATAGGCTTTACTTTCATTAAGCTTTAACAGACAAAGCAACAACACCCTCTGGTACATAGCATGTGGCTGCATCCACAATCACCCCTCAAAGTGTGTGTGGCTTTGGAAGGTAGTTTGGCGAATCAGGTGAGAAATTTCAAATTGCATATTGTCTGACACTTCAAAGGTCAAGTTATGCATAACCAAGATAATGCACACTCCTAAGTAATGGCCATGTTACGCGGCCATTATCCACAGTTTTTCACCAATTGTTTTGGTGATAGACTGTCTCAAATGGTAATGAGGCAAGAAACATCCACATGTAATTCAAAATATTGTTACATGTTGCTGTTTACTTCACAATTCCATAAGAAATGAAACACAGATCAGTTGAAGCTATTTTTTATTCATTGACAAAAAAAGACACTTTGTAAAAATGCAATTATTTTCTCCATTTTGTCTGTTTTTCTCAAAATCACAACATTAAGAAGGAAGTTACACTGAGTGCACTTTTTTTGAGTTAGGAAATCATATTCTGCCAATTGATTATGGATTTGTGTTTTGTAAAGAAACAGAGAGACTGAAAGTGTGGAAAGATGTGAGTAGATGCAAAAACTTTCAGCATAGGTGCAAACTGATGTGAGGACAGGTCTCTGTGAGTTGAAAATGTTTCAACTTGAGCATAAAATGTGCACATATCCTGTGGGTTTATGAACCTGCTTCATACATGCTTAGAAGTGGAAGTAAAAGGAGAGAGGCTGGAGAGAAAGAACAGAAAGAACTGGAGTTTCAGAGATCAGTCAGAGGCTGACCTAAGCGCACACACACACACACACACACACACACACACACACTCCTGCAGACAGGGTCGGTTGCTAGCTAGTTTAAAGCTAACATATAGTTGGAACATGTTCTCTTTACGGTGAATAAACGTTTGTGAACATACAAAAAGTGACAAAAGTAAGACTTACCTACTTGTACAGGGGTGCGCACTGTCTTCCCTCTGCACCAATCGCTGTGTGAAGTGGACGTGCTTGTTGGAGCATTAGTTTTGGAAAGTTAAAATAATTGTTATTGTGGAGGCAGAGGGGGGTGGTGTGTTTCTAGCTTTCAGTCACAGACTGTATAAAACATGGACATAGTCTCCATGACTTCACCCAAGTTGCTCTTTAACATTCCTCAGCTACATCAGCTACAGTTCCAAGAAAAAGAAAGTGAACCCTTTGGAATTACCTACAGTGTCTGAACTGAACTATACCACGGCTTCTGGGAGAGCTCACTTTTCCCCCAAAAAAAGTATGTGGGGGGGCGGTGAAAGTATCAGGCATGTTTGTCTTATTATTCTAATTATTTAAATATAATTATTAATAGGCTATTATCATATGTAGCCATTTTGCTTGCTTTGCATGCTTTTAGGGGAGCTGATATCCCCGTAGTTCACACCCTGATTACCTACATTTATGCATAATTCACTATAAAATGTGGACTGATCTTCAAAGTTACTGTAATAGACAAAAACACTCTATGTAAACTAATAACACCAACTGGTATATTTACTATACAATCTCAATATTAATAATATAAATACACGATATCATGTGAACCCCTTCATAAATTAACTCTTCAAACGGTCCTACAAGTCCGCAGATTTTCCCATTGTATTGGTCATCTCTTCACAAGCTGATGTGAAACATCCCTCATTCACATGTGCTTTCAGAGGTGTTACAGTTCAGGATATGTCTTAATATCTCAAATCACTGAGGTTTTGATTTGTGTCTCAGCAAGGAAAAAAAGAAAAATATTTAAGGACACTGTGATTGTCTCGTAGATGACATTATAATGGCATCCTGATCGTTCCATATTACAACTTTAATTTCTTTCCTTAACCTTCTTTTCTAACTAGATGTGTCTTGATACTCGGTTGTAAGAAGTTGAGCAGACACAGAACTATTGCAGCCAAATAACAGTTATCTTTGTGGGTTTAAAAAGGCCAGGAGCATCTCCTGCGTGGCCCCACATGTACATGCAACTGTGGTGTGTACTGTATATTTATATATGTGTGTGTGTGTGTGTGTGTTGTGTGTGTGTGTGTGTGTGTAATTAGAAACAGTAGAGTAATGTTGTTCAGAACACAGCTGCTAAGTGACAACAAAAAGGCCTGTCACTGTGATTAATGACAAGGGAAGTGTCCCTGCCTGCTTCCTGTGTGCAGTACTGTAATAGCAGCTCTAAAATGGAGCTTCGTGCACTTGCAGGCAGGCGTGCATGTGAATCTCTTTTGGTCTCTTTCTGTCTCATTCCACAAGTTCCTACTTCCACTTATCTCCGACCTTGCACGCTCTTACCTGCTTTCCTTCTCTCCTGTAAGGCTTCCCTTCCAAGACTGATATTTTTTTGGCTCAGGACAGGAAAGAAGCGGTGAAGTAAAAGAAGGAAGACATGGTGCCTTGACTGGAGAAAGACGAAGGTCACAGCATGACTTGTTCACCAAGGTGCTTGAAAGACGACAGGGCTCTGTTATCCTGCCTGCCGTCATGTCAGCAAGGGCACGATGCTCTTTTGTTTTCTTGGTTTTGAGGTAAGAAAGACGAGGGATTTAGAGATGGAGAGAACCTATCGATTAACGTTTCAGATTCTCCTGTTGGGAAGCAAGCACCAAGCCCAGCTGGGCTAAAATCACATAGTGCTAAATTGACGACTCAAAAATCCGTACTTTAAGGTGTATTCCAACGATTGGGATGCACAGTAGCACATCACACAGTAGCACACCACATGAAGGTAAGAAGAATACTAAAGAAAATAATAAGAGTCATGGTGCACCCTGAATACCTCTAGATTGGATTTCTTTGAAAGTTTGTATGTTCCCCCATACATACTTTGTTGCTGGGAACAAAATGATTTATTGTAGCCTTTTACTTCTGATCTGTTTTGTGTTCACACAAACTTGAGTAAACGTGAAACCATATGCAGTCGGAGCAAACTCATTCATTGAACAGTTTTGGGGACGCCATTCTGCATCACTACATGGACCTGCGTGGAGAACATAGATAATATGGGTCAGCTAAAAACAGGACAAAAAGAGGTGTATTGGAGGTGTATTATATTACAGGTGGGTAGTAACTGTATTTCACTCACTTTTTAATGAAAAATGCATTGAGTAGGCAGTGGAGGAATTACTTAGATGCTTTACTTAGTAGTAATACCACAGTGTAAAAATACTCTCTGTTACACGTAAAAGTCCTGCATTATCACAAAAATTTACTCAAAGTATCCCATTAATATGATATTCTTATATATTGTTGAATTGTTACTTTTGATACATTTAAGAATAAGCAGGATTATTATTTTATTTATTTTTTATTATTATAGCGTGCAGTATCTCTGGCTGATCACCTGATGACACTGACTACACCTGGATGTGGTGTCTCTTCTGTGTTGTCCTACAGAAGAGACATCATATCCATCATATCCTCTTGTCCCACCAGAAACTGGACCCTGCTGTAAAAGAGTTGCCTTTTATGTTGAGCGGAAGCACAGGCCCTCCAGATGTGAGCATTGCAATGAGAATCAGCAAACACTGAGGATTCTGAAAAAATTGGAAAAACTCACATTTCTTGATGGCATCCTCTACAGAGTTGTGACGGATCCATTGACCAAACACAAGAGATTCCACTTTGATGTGCCTGAATCCCTGAAGTCAGTAGTCCAGTCTGGCATTCATGACCATGCCGGTCATCAAGGTCAACCACGCACACGTTCCCAGATTACCAGTTGAACCTCGTGTTTCAGAACGTTCTTCGTGACACCGTGTGATGGCCACAGCCGTGGCCTCACAACCAGATGAAGAGCGGTAACCTCATGCACTGACTTTGTTGTGTTCTTTAAGATTAGTTTATATACATTCATACACATTAGACAGTTTGTAGTAAATATTTATTTGGTTACAAATAAACTTACAGGACACTTAGTTTATTTCACATACTTTATTTTAGTTGACTATACAGAAGCATCTTTTGGATCACACACCATTAGTTAGTTTTGGATTTTCATTTTGTTATAATTGTTTCCAAGCTTACCAGTGTTGGATGCCACATCCAGGAAGTCTGCTGGCTTAAAGGGTTGGTGCTCGGAGCAGGAGCAGCTTTATAGGAGAGGTGGCCTGATTGGACACTACCACTGCTTGCTATGTCTGGGGGGTGGCTTTATTCTCTCATTAAATATTTTGGGGTTTAGATTTATATTATATTTGAGTATTTTTGAGTTAAGGTTAAGTAAATGTACATTTCTTTTGGAATAAGTTTTTACATAAGTTTTGTTGTGTTTGCAGTTATGATGTAGTGTTGTTGTTGTTAGTCTTCCCCTGTGTGTCAAAATTGGTCTGATCAGCCAATATATAAGTCCCCTTTGTTTGTTGTATAAGAGGTCAGTTGTATTTTGAGTCTCTTATGTTTAGAGCTTTAGTTTGTTTGTTTGTTATTTGACCTCTTTTATGGGCCCAAAACTTTATCTTTTGTTGTAATGATTTTTTTGGTAAATAAAACCCTTTTGCTTTAAATTTCCCTCTTGACTCCTCATGCCTAACTGCCTGGTCCCTCACACATGGTGGCAGCGGTGGGATTAGCCAGTTGAGGAGTACAAGATTTTTTTTTTTTCTTCTCCATTTTTGGGAAACATGCGAGGAGGGAGAGTGACAAGAGGTGGCCGGACAGAGAATAAGAAGACTGAGTCAACCCATATAGAGAGAGGACACCAGGTGGAAGGTGAGGATGCAATGGAAGGTGAAGCACTAAATGGAGCATCAAGAGCTGAGGATGAAGATGGCAAAGAACCAACGCTGAGTGACTTGGCTGGGATATGCGGTCATTTATGGGTCAACAGGAGACCCGGGAAGCAAAATTGAGAGAGGAAGCCAACCGCCAGGAGTACCAGTTCAAAGCACTACAGCATCAGTTTCGCCTTTTGCAGCAGGAGTAGAGGTTCGCACATCTCCAGTACCAGAGCCTGCTTCCACAGTGCCAGATCCCTCTGAAAACTATGATTTGAATGTGAATCACCCAGAGGACGAAGCCTCACCCTCTGTACAGTCAATCCACCCCACCATGTCTTCAGCAGGTCAGTCTCGATCTATTCATGAGCCTACTGGAAAAATTTACAGAAAATGATGATGAACACTTTTTAATTACTTTGAGAGAATTGCAGTAGCATGTCGGTGGCCAAAAGTGGACTGGGTTTTTCGTCTCCTCCCACTACTGACTGGTAAGGCCAGAGGAGCCTATGTGCATATGGATGTAGATGATGCTCATGAATATGATAAAGTAAAAATGGCAATTCTGAAAAAATATGATATTAACCCTGAGACCTACAGGCAGAGGTTCAGATCCCTCCATGTGGAACTTGAAGAAAGCCCCAAGGAGCTGTATGTGAGGCTTAAAGAGCTGTATGTAAAATGGATCCAACCGCAAGGTAAAACACTTCATGAAATTAGTGAACTCCTTATCATGGAACAATACTTGAGAATGCTGTCCCCTGAGCTTCAGGTTTGGGTAAAGGAGCATGGGCCAAAATCTGCTGCTGAAGCTGCCACACTGGCTGATGTTTTGTTGCTGCTCGGAAAAAAGGCCAGCCATGGAGTAGTATGGGTGGGAAGGCCGGTAAGGACAGCCACAGGCCCATACCCCCTCCGTACCAACAGAGGCCAGCGCCAGGAGTGGGTAAGCCTCCCATGAGGGAGAACAAATATGCACCACCTAGAGCTCCTATTAGATTGCCCATTTGTTACTTGTGGGACAGGAAGGTCATGTTAAACCAATGTGCCCGAAGAATCCAGCTAAGCTGACACAGATGTGTTTTGTTCCACGCCAGAGTGCTAACCCTGAACCCAAAGGTAACCACACCATGAAAATGGTTTGGGTTAAACTCAATGGGGAAAACCTCAGAGCCCTGATTGACACTGGCAGCACCCAGACCCTTGTACAGAGAAAATATGTACCAACTAATGCTATCTGTACCCTGGAGACTGTCCCTATTTGCTGTGTACATGGTGATGAGAAGCATTACCCCCTGCTGACATTTATCTGGAGATAGAGGGACAGATGTATCTATTAAATGTGGGGGTTGCAGATCACTTGCCTTTCCCGGTAGTTTTGGGTGAAGATCTGCCAGTTCTCTATGACTTGATAAAGCCGGTGCAAAGTTGTAATGTGGTCACTAGAGCACAAGCTCAACAGGTGGAGGTAGATTCCATAGCCCTCAGTGCCTTGCCCTTCTATAACGAAGAGTTTGAGACATGTCCCGGGAAAGCTCATAAGACTCGTAGTCAGAGGAGGCAAGACAAATTTCAGGGCACGGCTATACAACCACCAGCTGTGGCCACTCCAGACCTGCCCTTGGGTTTTCAAATACCTACAGATATAATACAAATGCAGGAAAATGATCCAACTTTGTCTACACTTTTGCAGAGGGCACAAGGAAGGAAGCAGGAGACTAATACTAAGAGTGAGCAAAATGAGTATGTCCTACAGAACGGTGTTCTTTACCATCAGAATGGCCAGGTGAAGCAGCTAGTGGTCCCACAGGTGGCCCGAGAAATAGTACTTACCTTGGGTCACTCCATTCCCTGGGCTGGCCACTTAGGGAAACATAAGACCACAGCTCGTATTAAGCGCCATTTCTACTGGCCAGGTTTGCAAACTGACGTCGCCCAGTTCTGTAGAAGCTGCTCTCAGTGCCAAAAGACATCAATGAAAAGCCCCTCCAAAGCTCCACTTCAACCTCCCCAGTTACAAGTATCCCCTTTGAGCGTCTTGGGATGGACATTGTTGGTCCGGTGGAGAAAAGTAAAACAGGAAACCGCTTCATGTTGGTAGTAACCGACTATGCAACTAAATATCCAGAAGTCTTCCCATTGAAATCAGTTAAAGCAAAAACTGTGGCTTTTTCCTTGGTGCAATTTTTCTCAAGAGTTGGTTTCCCTTGTGAAATTTTAACAGACCAAGGTACTAATTTCATGTCTAAACTTTTGAAACAGGTTTACCAACTCCTTGGCATAAAAAGAGTGCGCACTACGCCATACCACCCGCAAACAGATGGGTTGACAGAGCGTTCAATCAGAC
>NW_024043077.1:0-1672 GCF_014851395.1 Micropterus salmoides | reverse complement strand
GTATAGCTTTTAACTGAGTAATATTTAGCACAGGTATGTGTACTTTCATTCAAGCACAGGATCTGTGTACGTAGTCCACCACTGGTATTGATGAAGCTGTGTGTAAATGATGAAATGCTGTAGTTTGTCTCTGTGTTGAGGTGGACCAGTGATCCTGCAGAGTCCTGTCCTCCTGTGATGGAGGGACATGATGTCACTCTGCACTGTAAAACAAAGACCCCTCCCTCCAACCTCCCAGCTGGTTTCTATAAAGATGGCTCCCTCATCAGGACTGAGCCTACAGGTCACATGACCATCCACCATGTTAATAAGTCTGATGAAGGCCTCTACAAGTGTCATCAGAGGTCGTGGAGAGTCTCCATCCAGCTGGATCTCTGTCACAGGTGAGGAGCTCAAAGATAATTCTCAAACTGACCTTGTTTTGTTTTCTACATTGAGTTCAGCAGGTTTCAGGACAGTAGAGATGATTCATTCAACATTTCTAACTTTGCAATCTGCAAAGAAACAAGAGTTAAATCTGTCAACGTTCAACACACCGGTTGATTTGTGCGTAGGCCAAAATTAATAATTTACTTGTACACATACACTGAACAAAATTATAAACCACTTTTGGTTTTGCCTTCATCTCATGAGCTGAGCTCAAGGATCTAAGACTTTCTCTATGTACACAAAAGGCCTATTTCTCTCAAATATTGTTCACAAATCTGTCAAAATCTGTGTTAGTGAGCACTTCTCCAACCACCTCACAGATGTGGCATATCAAGATGCTGTATTTCTGTTGTCTAGCAAGTCCAGTTCCTTATTTAACTCTTTCAGGTATAAAATCTTTTTTACAGTATCAATGTGCTGAAGCTCTCACTATATTTGCTGCATTTATACTGAGCTACCTTTGGTTTTCACTGTAATCTGAATGGATTTCTTCTCTCTGTTTGTCTCTAGTTTGGTGTTTTGTGGAGGATAAAGTTAACACACACCACCATGTGGACAGTTGTCTCCACTGCAAGCTGTCCTATAGGTACATTAACTTAATACTTAATCAGCTTCCTTAGATATTTCCATTTATTCTATTAACCCTCCTCTTGTGTTTGTCTGAAGATCAGGTATTCAGAAATAATTTTCATTAGGTGAACTTCACTTTAATGTCCTCTGGCTGTTGAAGAGATCCTGATGTCGGTTGTGCACAATCTGTCAGTTATTCTGTTCACTTTGAGACTCACTGAGACTAATCATAAAGCCTATTTCCTGCTATGTTCGTGAGAGAAAACCACAACAGTAGCAGTGATATAAAAGAGGAAGGGGGTGAGTTTTACTTGGTGTGACTGGAAAAACTTAATGTGCTGATCTCAGATGCAGTCAGACCAAACAGACCAAATACATCTTAGGGTGGTGGTGCCGCATAGATAAGACAGATAAGACCCAGGTTCGATTCCCCCTGTGAGACATCCACCATTGTGTCCCTGAGCAAGACACTTAACCCATCGTTGCTCCAGAGGCGTGCGACCTCTGACATGTGTAGCAATTGCAAGTCGCTTTGGATAAAAGCGTCAGCTAAATGAATAAATGTAAATGTACATATTAGCTACAACAAGAAAGCAGGAATTTCAGTGATCATTATTTTGTAATATGGCTGCAAAGAACAATAAAATTACTGAAGTGTTGATTTTCAGTTGTT
>NW_024043076.1:0-11002 GCF_014851395.1 Micropterus salmoides | reverse complement strand
AGTTTCTGCCTGAAGGGAAGATGTGTGGGTGAGTAACTCAGCTTATTGACCGACCGTGACACAATTAAAACATGTAGGCCTATTCTGTTTTAGGCCGCAGATTTCTAGAAGTGGCGCAGATTCTAGTTTCAAAGGGACGCTGAGGCCTAAAAAGTGTATAGCTGTTGTTTGTGTGAACAGTATAAACAACTTGTTGGACAGAACCATTCACATTAAAATATTATTTAGTGTAGTGTGAACGTGGCGGTCATGTAACCGTAGAGCAGAGGAGACTTTCCACCAGCCTCTCACTCACACAGCTTTGCGTGATTGGCTAACGTCACCCTTAACCACATAACCAAACGAAACCAGCCAATCAGAGGCAGAAACTGCTTCAGCACCTCCTGCAGAAAGGGATCCGATTTCATGGCCATCTGTCGACATGTTACTGGCTTTCTGTGGTTTTCCGCATGTCGACGATTGAGCTGCTTGTTGTTGACTCACAGTTCAAACCTGCAGCTTTGCCCCACTGATGGTTAGATTGTGTGTTGTTAGTGTTGGAGAGCTGTAGCTGATTTGTTGTCTTTGCTTTTTAAATAAGCTTATGTTTTGTAGCTTTTTTTTTTCTGGCATCCATCTCTTCCGGCTCCGTTTGTCCTGCTTGTCCTAAACTTTGTTTCAATTTTCAGTTGTAGCCAACATATTCTTCACGAGATGTAGGTCAGCGTTTCCACATTAAAAGACTCGGGTCGTTCCACCTCACTTTAAAAAAACCTGTCACTTAAAAAATTAGATTAACTTATTTAACACACTCAAAAGTGTTTCAAACATTATTCTACATTAACTTCATAAAGCAATGAAACGAAAACTCCATTCATGCCATAAAATGTGCTCAAATAATGTTTGAAAGACTGAATCTCAACATTTAGGCTACTGAAAACCTTTTGCGCCCACATCACAAAAGGTGTGCGGAAAATGACAGTGTCTGTAGTAGGCCTGAGAAAGCTATATTAACCTGAAATAGATAGATCATATTCAAATTTAGTATTTCAATACCCCTACCAAACTGCTCATAATATTCAGCCTCCCATAAGAAAAATAAAGAGCAAATAAAAAATATTAATTAATTAATCCTGCTGTACTGTAAAAACCTGTAGGCAACAATAGTCTAAGGCTTTTAATCAGTCTCTGTAGGATTATATCGCTATAGTGAAGAGTTTCTCCACATCACCGCTGCAAACAGAAAGCAGCCTATTGGCCTCTTCACACTTTAGAGCTCTAGTTCACTGAAAACTTTATTCTGTCAACATGAGATCAAAATAGATTCATTAGTTTATATATTTATATTAACTCCTCTTGTCTTTGGCCAAACTGCAGAATGCAAAATCCCTGAATTTTGACTCATGTCCTTCAGTGAACCCAAACGTGCTGTGAGATCAGCTGACTCAGCTGGTGACGTGCTGTGAGATCAGCTGACTCAGCTGGTGACCGCTACGTCACTGCAGCAGCACCAATCATTCACTAGTTTCGGCCTCAGTCACGCAGTCATAATATCCAGGATTCACGCAGCTAACACAGTAACCGCAGCAGCTTCACCTCCTCTCTCATGGAGAAGTTTGTGGTCCTGCTGGTCCTTCTGTCTCCAGCAGCTTCTGGTAAAGACGAGTTTGTAAAATGTCATCTTGTCCTAAAAGGTCTTCATGTGTTTATAAATCGTCGAGTTTCGAGGTTGGATGCTAACGTTAGCTTGTCTGCAGCTACAGTCATCGATTTAGCTTCAGTGTGGAGGAAAATGCCAAAGAAAAAAATGCGATCAATCATCTGATCGCCTTGATTACTCTACCGAGGCTTCCAGCTTTGAAAACGTCTTTATGATATTTACGGTTTTAGGCTGTTTTAATAACTTTAGCCTGGCTAGTTAGATTTAGCTGCTAAATGGCTAATTTAGCTTCTAAGTTTGGCCATCTTGCAGATCATCCCAAAGCTCTTTTGTTCTGAGGAGCTATGAAAGTCTTTTAATTGCACTCTGAAAAATCCTTCCAACAGCGAAGTTAAAACTGTCGCTACAGCTAAGTAAACTGAATGTCTGCGGGCGAGTCAATCCATGGCTGGAACTGCTGGAAGAGTGATGTGTGGCTCAACAGACTTCTCTCTTTGGTGTGAGCTGCTTGTTTTTGCCTGCATGTTCTGAGTCCTCCTGTTCAGTATTAAAACTTCTGTGTTTGTTTAATCTGAAGGTAAATTTCTTTCCTGCAACAAATAACCAATTTCAAACTAACTTCACCTCGGTGCAGTCCCCTCAAGATAATATTACTGTGGAGTGTGAAATTTGTGACACAACAATGTTTTTCTATCGTCAAACGATTAATATGTGGTCATATCGCACAGTACTGGTTCTCACTGTATCGTCCTGTGGAGTCCTTTTGAAATGTAATTACTTTTTCTCTCTGGATGTTTTTATTGTTTTTAGATGTGGTACGAGTGAAACCTGGAGATGATGTCACTCTGCCATGTCAGGCTGGTGAAGCCTCCATCATAGCTGTAGAGTGGAGCAGACCTGACCTGGAGCCAGACTACGTCCTCTTTTACAGAGATGGACGTTCAGTTAAAACCCACCAGCATCCATCCTTTAAGGACCGGGTGCAGCTGGTGGACAGAGAGCTGAAGGACGGAAACGTGTCTTTAATTCTGAAGAACGTGAACAGCAACGACGCTGGAACATACGAGTGTCGAGTTGCAACAGGAGGTTCAAGACGTCAGAGAGCCGACATTGATGCTGAGCCAATCAGAATCATCCAGCTGGAGGTTTCAGGTGAGTTTGTGGAGGTCTGTGTGCCATGTTGTAGCTGCAGTTTATTCCATGTTGATTCTGAGAGTCAAACATGAGGAATATAGAAGATATAGAAGAGTAAATGGAGGCTGTTCCACTGTTCACTCATTTCCTGACTAATATGCACTTTGATCTTCAGGGTCCAACAGCGGAGACGTCATGGAGGGAAACTACTGTCTTTACTACGGACTGGGAGCACTGATTTTGTTCGGGTTTGTTTAGCTGCTGCTGTTGGCTGGAAATGGAAAAGACATTAGAACAAGAAATCAGGACAGCCTGCTGCTGATGACGCAGTGAACGACCTCTGATCTCTTTCCACCACATGTTTCATACATTCAACATGATTTTCAGTCTTTCTGTGGGTGTGAATATGTAAATCTGGCCTTTGAGGCAAAGGGACCATGATGATCTGCTCATCAACGTGAAAAAATAATGTTGGAGGGTTTGCGTACGCGTTGATCCTGAGAGTTATCTTGTCTGCATATCGTTGCCACTTTATTGTTGTTGTGCCATAAACATAAAGTGCAAATACCTCTACTTTGTCTGTCAGTACAGTCGGCCGACTTAAGTTCCTGCCCACCACATCTGAACACTTCAGAGCTGCCTGTAAAACTAAACAGCTTGCCTCTGTAGCCGAAAGCTGTTGTTCTTCTTGTCGATGTACTGTAGCACAGGCACCAACTGACAGTGGGTGGAAATGTCAGTTGTTTCGTCTGCCTGAATATTTTTTACTTCCTCCAGAATGTAATCTTTGATAACTGACAGCATGCAGTCCAAAAGTTCGTTTTGCACAGTCTTTGAGGTGCCTTTAAAAAACTGTAGCTGTCGTAAGGTGCTTCTCACACACAGTCCAGCGATCAACAAGATCTTCTGAAAACGGCAGGGTTGTCAGAGGATGCAGTCTTATTGTGGCTCCACAAGGAAGAGTTATTCTGTGGCCTTTGACAATCAAACATGTCTGACAATAGATTAGAAGATCCATGGTTTGTGTTTCATATCAGGTTCATTTTTACATTTAATCTTTGATCTGTAATTTTTTCTTTTCTTTAAGAGGCTGATGGTGGGTCATAGAAAGGCTTGTGATGTCTGCAAATATTTATATATATTGGAGACAATGATGGTTAAATATTTTACTTTGAAAGCTGCTTCGGTTTTTCTCTGTTTGTAAAGGTCTATTCATACTCAGCAGGTTCTGGTATGAGTTGACTGTTTCCTGTAAGCCATTTATATTAAATTTTTCATATGTACAAAAAATTTGTTTTCTGTGACTTTCCGTTTCTACCTGAATGTTGAAATAAACTGTAGGTTACCTGAGCTGTTGATTCAGATGTCATTACTTCCAACACGGTATACAACACACCTGAGCTCCTTTCATGAGGTGGGTCAATATCACTCGCCTTTGGCGTCCTCAGAATCACTCAAATTGTAAAATCCCACGTGACGTAACTTCAGTGTAATAAGTGGTTCAATTAGACAAAATTAAAATGTTTTATATGTAATTATGATCTTTAGCAAGTTCGTTCATAAAACAAGTCATTTTGATAATTTGTTTAATTTTCACATTGTGTTTATAGTTGGAGGTTGTCAAGCTTAACATGTCCACCCTGTCATTGTGAAATATTAGAAATTCAACATTTGCTAAACAGTACAGATACAGTGGGTACGAAAGTATTCAGACCCCTTTAAATTTTTCACTCTTTGTTTCATTGCAGCCATTTTCCAAAAATCAAAAAAGTTCATTTTATTTCTCAGTAATGTACACTCAGCACCCCATCTTGACAGAAAAAAAACAAATGTAGAAATTTTTGCAAATTTATTAAAGAAAAACTGAAATATCACATGGTCATAAGTATTCAGACCCTTTGCCGTGACACTCATATTTAACTCAGGTGCTGTCTATTTCTTCTGATCATCCTTGAGATGGTTCTACACCTTCATTTGAGTCCAGCTGTGTTTGATTATACTGATTGGACTTGATTAAGAAAGCCACACACCTGTCTATATAAGACCTTACAGCTCACAGTGCATGTCAGGAAAGGGTCACTAGGTGTCAGACTAGGACCATGATGGGGAAAATAAACGACCTGCAGCACTGCACGTTTCATAAAGTTCCTTCATGTTACAACTTGCTTAAATGTTCTTGTGTAAAATATTTTCTGAAACAATCATCCCACCAGGACAAGTTAGATAACCTAGAGATTCTCCTTTTGTCTGCAGACCTGAAACATCAGCACGATGAAGATGTCACGTGTTTACAGGCTACAGTATATGTTGCAATCAATGTGCCACGTTTAATAACCTCTCTATTTTGTTTTTAAGCTTTCCACACTATGATACTGGCTGAATTAACATGTTTCTCACTCTTAACGAGTTTTATTGTGCATCCTTCTCATGGGTGATGTGAACCTTATAAAGTCTTTGGCAATTATCTGTTTGTTCTTGTTCCCTTTCAGATTGAGTGGTCCCTCCTGCAGCATGTGGTGTGTCAGCTGTCCCTCTTTCACACTTTCATTACTATCATTAATGTCTTTCTTCACTCACAGTAACAGCTCACTGGAGCTGCTAGATTGTGTTGCATATTGAACTTTAATTTGTGCACCGTGTTAAATGTAGAAACTTTAGTTTGCTGTTACACCACAGCTGATGTGTTGCCTGTGTGAAGGATTCGATTTTGGTGGGTCTGAATGATGACAGGAGATGAATATGAAGAATATAAAACAAGTCCGACAGCAGATCCAGCTGTTGTGTCTCAGGTTAAATTGAGCGTTCAGTATCACATGTCAGCTGACTGAGTGTAAACATCCAGATGACAGAGCTGAACACAGTTTAGTCTAAGCTTGTACTCACTTACATCCGCGGGGGTATCCGCTGACTTTAACATGATGCCTGCTGGACTTCAAACAAGGCCTGCTGGATAGAAATTGTGTCCGGCTGGCGCTGCAAAACTACCATGTCACATGACCTTAAAACCTCGCGGGAGACGAACCAAGAAGACGACCACCGACCGTCGTTTAACAGTGTGTGTAGCCTATTTTACTCACAGGAGGAGAAAAATAGAAACGTGAAGTTCCCGAAACATCTGCTGGACGACAGAAGAGCTCGAGCTTCACTGCTGAGAGCAAAAACCCTGAGAGTTACAACAGGAAACATCCAGAACTGCACCAGCAACATTTCGTTCAGTTTTTTCCTCAGAAAGCAGCAGTTTCTGCCTGAAGGGAAGATGTGTGGGTGAGTAACTCAGCTTATTGTATTATCAGTGTCATCAATGTAATGACAGAATAAAATCTACAGGCTACACTGTGGACATTAAGGCAGCTGTCAGGTTGGCAAGAGTTGCACTGAAACAGTGTGGGCTACATTACTGCAGTGATCACTGTTTACATCAAACTAAGATATGAAGCTGTAACTTATCAATAATCAATCACCTGTCATGATTAGTCTCACTGATGGAGCAGTCCTTGGTTATCATGTTGGAGATGAGGATGATTGTGGTGCATTAATGTGAAATGAGAAAGAATTTTTAATGTAAAATAGACGTCTAAAGCTTTACTGTCAGTTTGAAAATGAGACACATTTTCAACTGTAAATCACCAAAATAACAAATGATGGATCAGACTGGGTTTATCATTTCAGGTTTCATGAATAAACTGTCTGATCAGTTTGATCCGTATTTTCATTTTTTAGTTATTATCACCAACATTTTGTCGTCTGATTCAACATATTTAATTTATGTAATATAGGAGGATTCCAGCACTTTAACATTAATTTAAAACAAGTCTGACAAATAATAAAAAGTAATACTGTTAACTTACTGATCTTTCCTCCACTCCTGTTTTGGGGATAAATATCAATCATTCATATTTCTAGTGCCACTTGATTAAAATGGAGGTGAATCATAATATCTCCATTGATGATGATTTTGGGTTTTTTTTTCATCCCATGCACGCGCTTCCATCAGGGGTGGGAGAGAAAAAGATGCTCAGATGCATCGAGATGCGGAAGATTCTGAATAAAGTAACCTGTGATTGTGCAGCGTAGGTCACAGTGTGACCATTAATAAAGTCTGCTGTTTGCCCAGCTGCTGGAAAAGTGAAGGTTAGCGCTTGGTAACATCTACCTGTAACTTACAACTTGCATTTTTTTTGCAATGTGTAAGACTCTAACGGACTGTGCTTAATGCAGATGTGAGATTTATATCAGAGTTTTGCAAGTGTAAATGAGACGTTGAGTTAAACAGAACATCACTTTGTATGCTAATGAGGATCAGAATCAGTAGGCCTAGTTCGCACCCTGTATGAAGGCGAGTGGAGGAAAATATTCTGGCAGTAAATGTACGGTGTCTGTTACCGTGTGTTCTCAAGACCAGGAAAAGTCTGTTGTTTCCCACCAGCTGAAACAGAGCAGGGAAGCAGCAGCTACATAGCTGCTATGTAACTTAACATTGGCTCAATTTATAGAAAGTAACTGGAAGCTGTGTTTTATTACTGCCTACTTGTCCAATGTTGAGAACATCAGGTACAAACTTAGCCTAAACTGACGTAGCCTGCAGCTCTGTCCTGTAGAGACTGATTCAATTATTTTTCAGTCTGAAAAGGTGGTTTTTGAAAACAGAGGACGTAGGTGACTGGAGGAGCTGAGGTTAGTAAGGCTAATTAGTGATGCAAACTAGTCCTTTTAAGCTAATGAGGTGTTTCTTTTTGGATTTTAATGTGAAAATAAAATGCACCTCAGAAGGGAGGAGGTTTCTCATGTTGCCTATTTTTTTATTTTAATGTCTACAGATAAATGTCAAAGGCTGTAAAATGAAGACACAAAAGGCAAACATGAACCGTCGTATCTATAATGATTCTGAGGTCACATTAACTGGGTTTTAGGGGGTGATGCCCAAAACATGCTGTGCCATCACTGTAAAAGCACTGTGGAGCAACAGAACCAACCAATTCTCCAGATCTAACGGTTGTAGTTCCTCCAGTAGACTGATCTTTGGGTGTTGCTTGTTTATTATCTGCTCCAGCTTTTCCAACTATTTGTTCAGAGATATGGTGAAAATAATGGCCCAATATGATGTAAAATTACATGTTTTTCGTTGGAAAACATAAAATTATGGACGCAAGAGCAATGTTGAGACATGTTGTGTTGCTGAGAAAATCCTAGCGGAAAAAACTGACTGCAAAATGCAGAACACCTGAATTTCCTTTCTTTCTTTAAATGTCCTCCAGTGAACCCTGCTGTGAGATCTGCCCACTCCAGCTGTTAAACATACAGTCTATGGTTGAAACTACAGCAGGTCACTTCCTGCATGCTTCACACACAGTATCCATAAACCGAGCAGAGTTATAGCAGCAGACAGACAGACATCACCTCCTCTCTCATGGATAACTTTGTGCTCCTGTTGGTCCTTCCGTCTCCGGCAGCCTCTGGTAAAGACGAACTTTTATTGTGAAAGACTATTGACCAGTGTTATAAAACCATGTCCTCTTATTCTAGAAAGTCTTCATGTGTTTGTAACATGGCTGGGTCGGTATGTCGAATATATTATACAGGTGCTGATCATATAATTAGAATATCATCAAAAAGTTGATTTATTTCAGTAATTCCATTCAAAAAGTGAAACTTGGATATTATTCATTCATTACACAGAGACTGATATATTTCAAATGTTTATTTCATTTAATTGTGATGATTAAAACTGACAACTAATGAAAATCCCAAATTCAGTATCTCCAAAAATTAGAATATTACTTAAGACCAATACAAAAAAAGGATTTTTAGAAATGTTGGCCAACTGAAAAGTATAAACATGAAAAGTATGAGCATGTACAGCACTCAGTACTTGGTTGAGGCTCCTTTTGCCTGAATTACTGCAGCAATGCGGCGTGGCATGGAGTCCATCAGTCTGTGGCACTGCTCAGGTGTTATGAGAGCCCAGGTTGCTCTGATAGTGGCCTTCAGCTCTTCTGCATTGTTGGGTCTGGCGTATCACATCTTCCTCTTCACAATACCCCATAGATTTTCTATAGGGTTATGGTCAGGCGAGTTTTCTGGCCAATTAAGAACAGGGATACCATGGTCCTTAAACCAGGTACTGGTAGCTTTGGCACTGTGTGCAGGTGCCAAGTCCTGTTGGAAAATGAAATCTGCATCTCCATAAAGTTGGTCGGCAGCAGGAAGCATGAAGTGCTCTAAAACTTCCTGGTAGACGCTGCGTTGACCTTGGACCTCAGAAAACACAGTGGACCAACACCAGCAGATGACATGGGACCCCAAACCATCACTGACTGTGGAAACTTTACACTGGACTTCAAGCAATGTGGATTCTGTGCCTCTCCTCTCTTCCTCCAGACTCTGGGACCTTGATTTTCAAAGGAAATGCAAAATTTACTTTCATCAGAGAACATAACTTTGGACCACTCGGCAGCAGTCCAGTCCTTTTGTCTTTAGCCCAGGCGAGACGCTTCTGACGCTGTCTTGTTCAAGAGTGGCTTGACACAAGGAATGCGACAGCTGAAACCCATCTCTTGCAAACGTCTGTGCGTGGTGGTTCTTTAAGCACTGACTCCAGCTGCAGTCCACTCTTTGTGAATCTCCCCCACATTTTTGAATGGGTTTTGTTCCACAATCCTCTCCAGGGTGCGGTTATCCCTATTGCTTGGACACAGAGCTCTGTGAACAGCCAGCCTCTTTAGCAATGACCTTTTGTGTCTTGCCCTCCTTGTGCAAGGTGTCAATGGTCGTCTTTTGGACAGCTGTCAAGTCAGCAGTCTTCCCCATGATTGTGTATCCTACAGAACTAGACTGAGAGACCATTTAAAGGCCTTTGCAGGTGTTTTGAGTTAATTAGCTGTAGTGTGGCTTCTCACCGCCGTGAGTAAACTCTCTGTACAGGAGATTTATATTTTGTGAATATAACATACAATTTCTGTTAACTTTGACCTTTCACCAAAACAATTTCTACAATAGGTGACATCGCCGTTTCATCGTCATTTCATCTCCTTCCTAGTGTCGTCTATCACTGGTAGAAATAACATATTACTGTACCAGCTATGAGATGTTTACTCTAAAAATCCCTTCAACAGTGAAAATTAAGACTGTCAACATTTCTGTTAACTTTGACCTTTTTGACCAAAACAATTCCTTGATAGGTGACCTCACTCTGGGTGCTTCTCAAGTCTCTTATTTAGTGTCTCCTTGATCCTCACTTAACCAGAAGTTGCCTAAAAGACACAGAACTTTTTTCTGTATTTTTCCACCTGCAAATTGTTATCACAGCAGCAGCTGAGCCGCTTGTGGGCTTGTTAATGACGCAGCCTCTCAAATAACCGAAACAATCATCTACACCCTGTGTGTTCACTGCTGCTTTACCTGGTCCATGCGTAAAATATCCACCGCGACTTGTAACGTCATAGGCTACCAATTCTTTAACCAAGTGAAGTCTGTGCGAGTGAACACGTGAGCTTTTTAGTGTTATTCCCCATTTATCATTACCCATTAGAAGCAACCAGTGGAAACACTGAAACTCGACCATGACGACACAACAAAATAAACAATGGAGGATAATTGTAAACGATAGACTTTTTCTATCATCAAACAAAAATATATATAGTCATATAGCCCTGGTTCTCACTGTATCGTCCTGTGGAGTCCTTTTGAAATGTAATTACTTTTTCTCTCTGATGTTTTTATTGTTTTTAGATGTGGTACGAGTGAAACCTGGAGATGATGTCACTCTGCCATGTCGGGCTGGAGATGTCTTCATCAGAGCTGTAGAGTGGAGCAGACCTGACCTGGAGCCACCAGAGTACGTCGTCTTTCACAGAGATGGACTCTCAAGACCAACCCAGCAGCATCCATCCTTTAAGGACGGTGCAGCTGGTGGACAGAGCGCTGAAGGACGGAGACGTGTCTTTAATTCTGAAGAACGTGAACAACAACGACGCTGGAATGTCGAGTTGCAGCAGGGGATCAAGATGTAAGAGAGCCAACATTGAGACTGAGCCAATCAGAATCTACCAGCTGGAGGTTTCAGGGAGTTTGTGGAGGTCAGTGTGTCTGTGTGCCATGTTTTCTGCAGTTTGTTCCATGTTAATTCTGAGAGTCAAACATGAGGAATAGAGAAGATATAGAAGAGTAATGGAGGCTGTTCCACTGTTCCCACATTTCCTGACTAATATGCACTTTGATCTTCAGGGTCCA
>NW_024043075.1:0-18357 GCF_014851395.1 Micropterus salmoides | reverse complement strand
CAGTAAAGGTGATGTTGCTACAGACTAAATGAAAAATGGTACAGTATATTTAGTAGTTTAATGGTAACCATCGTAAGTTAATGATTATAATAACAATAATACTAGTAACAATAGTTGCAGCAGAGGGTGTCGAGCAGGACACGGGGGCAGCAGGTGACCCGCAACCACAGATCCAGACTCCACAGCTCCAGACCAGAAACACCTGCAGGATGATAGGAGGAGAGGGAGAGACGAGAAAGCACAAGACTACCGAAAGGGGAGAATTGTGTTAGTAACATGCAATAATGGGATGAGTTGCATACAGAGGGAGAGAAAGTAGAGAAGAGGAGCTCAGTGCATCATGGGAAATCCCCCGGCAGTCTAGGCCTATAGCAGCATAACTAAGGGATGGTTCAGGACTCACCTGAGCCAGCCCTAACTATAGCTTTATCAAAGAGGAAGTCTTAAGCCTACTCTTAAATGTGGAGATGGTGTCTGCCTCCTGAACCCAAACTGGAACCTGGTTCCACAGAGAGGAGCTTGATAGCTGAACGCTCTGGCTCCTAGTCTACTTTTGGAGACTCTAGGAACCACAAGTAACCCTGCATTCTGGGAGCGCAGTGCTCTGGTGGGGTAGTAAGGTACTATGAGCTCTTTAAGATAAGATGGTGCCTGACCATTAAGCTTTGTAGGTAAGAAGAATGATTTTAAATTCTATTCTGGATTTTACTGGAAGCCAATGCAAAAAGCTAAAACAGGAGAAATTGATCTCTTTTCCTGGTTCCTGTCAGAACCGTGCTGCAGCATTCTGGATCAGCTGAAGAGTCTTAATGGACTTTTTCGAGCAGCCTGATAATAAAGAATTGCAGTAATCCAGCCTAGAAGTAACAAATGCATGGACTAGTTTTTTAGACAGGATGTTCCTGATTTTCCAATATTACGTAGGTGAAAAAAGGCGGTCCTTGAAATTTGCTTAATGTGAGACTTGTCCTGATCAAAGATAACTCCAAGATTCCTCACAGTGGTCTGGAGGCCAGGGCGATGCCATCCAGGGAAACTATATCTTTATAACGCGTCACGGAGGTGCTTAGGCCCCAGAGCAATAACTTCAGTTTTATCTGAGTTTAACATTAGAAAATTACAGGTCATCCAGGTTTTAACATCCTGAAGGCACATTGAAGTTTAGTTAACTGATGAGTTTCATCTGGCTTGATCGATAGATAACTGAGTATCATCTGCATAAATGAAAGCTTATGGAATGTTTCCTGATAATATTGCCTAAAGGAAGCATATATAAAGTGAAGAGGATTGGTCCGAGGACAGATCCTTGAGGAACTCCATGACTAACTTTGGCATGCATGGAGACTCATCGTTAACATGTAAACTGAAATCGATCTGATATAGGACTTAAACCAGCTTAGAGCGTTCCTTTAATGCCAATGAAATATTCCAGTCTCTGCATATATCTGATGGTCAATGGTATCAAATGCAGCACTAAGATCTAATAAAACCAGTACAGAGACAAGTCCTTTGTCTGATGCAATAAGGAGGTCGTTAGTAATTTTCACCAGTGCTGTCTCTGTGCTATGATGAGCTCTAAATCCTGACTGAAAATCCTCAAATAAACTATTGCTCTGTAGAAAGTCACACAGCTGTTTAGCAACTGCTTTCTCCAGAACCTTAGAGAGAAATGGAAGGTTAGATATAGGTCTATAGTTGGCTAAAATCCGGATCAAGTTTGGGCTTTTTCAGAAGAGGTTTAATTACAGCTACTTTAAAGTACTGTGGTACATAGCCTGTTGATAAAGATAGATTGATCATATCTAGTATAGAAGTGCTGACTAAGGGTAAACATCTTTAAGCAGCCTAGTCGGGATGGGGTCTAAGAGGCAGGTTGATGGTTTAGATGAAGAAATTATTGAAGTTAGTTGGTAAAGATTGAGGGAAGCAAACAGTCTAAACATATATCTGGTTCTACAGCTGTTTCTAAGGTTCCTGAGTTAAAGATAAGTCGGTGCCAGTTGAGGGCAGGTCTTGGTGAATTTTGTCTTAATAGCTAGAATTTTATCATTAAAGAAGCTCATGAAGTCGTAACTACTGAGAGCTATGGGAATACTTGGCTCAATAGAGCTGTGACTCTGTCAGCCTGGCTACAGTGCTGAAAAGAAACCTGGGGTTGTTCCTATTTTCCTCTATTAATGACGAGTAGTACGCTGCTCTGGCATTAAGGGCCTTCCTATAAGTTTTAAGACTATCTTGCCAAATTAAACGAATTTTCCACTTTGGTGGAACGCCAATTCCTCTCAAGTTTCCGCGATATTTGCTTTAATTTGCGAGTTTCAGTATTATACCATGGAGCTAACCGTCTTTGTTTTAGTATTTTCTTTTTAGAGGGGCTACAGAGTCGAGTGTCATTCGCAGCGAGCCTGCAGCACTATCAACAAGATGATCGATTTGGGAGGGACTGAAATTAGCATAGGAGTCCTCTGTTACTTTGTGACTAGATAATGTATTTAGAGCTGATGGAATCGCATCCTTAAATTTAGCTACAGCACTATCAGACAGACATCTTGTAGTTCAGAATACAAACTCAAAAGTTATCAAACAGTGGTCGGATAAAGAGGGATCTGTGGAACACCACTAAATGTTCAATTTCAATACCATACACCAAAACAAGGTCGAGGTGTGGTTAAAACAGTGAGTCGGTTCATGAACACTCTGAGAGAAGCCAATGGAATCTAACAGAGAGATAAACGCAGTACTAAGCTGTCATTCTCAACCCACATGAATATTAAAATCCTACAATAATAACTTTGTCCGTTTTAAGGACTAAAGTGACAAAAACTCTGCAAATTCAGATAAGAATTCAGAAACGGGCCAGGTGCTCGGTACACTATAACAAAAGAATTGGTTGCAGTTTTCCAACTTGGGTACGAAAGACTAAGAACAAGGCTTTCAAATGAGTTATAGTTTAGTTTGGTTTAGAGCTGATTAGTAGGTAGAGTCAGATAGCTGCAACTCCACCTCGGCCTGTGCCTCGAGGAATGTGAGTATTAATATGACTGGGAGGGTGGATTCATTAGGCAACATATTCTCCATCACCCAGCCAGGTTTCAGTAAGACAAATAAATCAATATCATAATCTGATATTAGTTCATTTACTAGTACACCTTTAGAAGAGAGAGATCTGATGTTTAAGAGTCCACATTTAACTCTCCTAGTTTGCACTATTGCTCTTGTGGTTTTAATTTTTATGAGGTTTTTATGCACAGCTCCTCTTCTGTTTACCTTTTTAAATAATTTCGATGGTGGGGGGCAGACACCGTCACTATAGGATTTTCACTAAGTAACTCCTGAAATGGAGGAGCAAAGAAGTGTGTTAGACTGCGACTCTGGTAGGGTTTTGGGTGGGTAACTGCTGAAAAAGAAGGGCAGAGAAGTGTGTTAAACTGCGACTCTGCCTCCTGGTCTCAACTCTGGGTTGTCATGGATTTGGTCCACTAATAAACTTGGCCAGATTTCTAGAAATGAGAGCTGCTCCTTCCCAAGTGGGATGGATGCCGTCTCTCCGGATCAGACCAGGTCTGATAACCGCTTGTTGTTGATGAAATAGAGCATTTACCTTAAAAATGAAGCTTTTCAGCTGTGATTTTTGTATTTTAGCATTTTGAGCATGAGCTAATATGGCATGTTTCTAAACATGAAGGAAGATTTTGCACGTTTAAGAATAAGGAAGGTGAGGAGAAGTCAGTCTGCAGTTTAATTTTTTGCTGTATTAGAGTGAATGAGACCTTGACTGTGGGTTATCTATTAATTAAGTTGTAAATCTAAAATACTATACCTCCATTAAGGAAGATGTTGCATTTTGACAAAGAAAAGGCTTATGGCTGCATTTTGATGCCTACTATGTGCTTATGGAGATGAATATGCGTGACCAGGAGCAGTTTAGATAAACATCTGGTCTGCCAAAAGCTCTGCTCCATGTGACACTGATGAAATCTCCAAAAACTGTAAATCCCTTCACTTTGAAAATAAATATTCCAAAACTAAACATCTTTTGCAAATGCCAGGTACAAATTGGAACAATCAACACTTTTTCAGTAGTTGAAAACGTGAATGGAGTCTGTCGCTGCACATATGCTGTAGCAATAAGCTTGTTGAGTCTGTGATCCCATAGAAACTGATTCATTTTAAAATTCATAAAAATCATAAAATCAACCATTACAGTTATCAGCAATCCAAGTAATTAAATTTTAAAGCTGAACTTGCAGCTCTCAAACTAATAATAAAGTCAAAAGGTCAAAAGTTCTTAAAGCTTAGATTCTCACACTGAATATTTTACTGAAAGTCATATTATTACATGAGACCACGACGAATGACATTTGGTTTGTTGATCCTTCTGTGTGAAATGAACATAAAATGAAGGTATAAATCAGTGTTGATGAGGTGATTCCACCAAACTGTCCAGACCCCTCCTTCCTGTTATAAGTTGTCCCTCCCATTGAATCATTGTAAACACAACTATTTAATTCTTCAACTTTCTATTTTACGTTTATGATTCTTGACTTTTAATGTTCTTGTTTTTTATTTTCTTTATTGTTACTCACAAAAAAGACAAATTCCTTGTGTGTTGTAAAACTACGGAAGCCCTAAGCGGCCATAGATTTTACTCCGTTTTCATGTGAAAACAGGATAATTTCCTCGTGATCTTGAGATAACAAATCATAGCTGAATACAGGGGTCGGTAGGTTTGTTTCTTTAGGATGATTTCAGAAAAGTTTCCAGTGAAATTGGTGAGCTCAGTTGGCACAGGATTGTGTGCACGGGAAAACAAATTTTTTCGATACTTATCCTGTTATCAAAGGGAAACAGAGTAAATACAACATTTGAATCGATGGGCACTTAGGGCTTCCGTAAAAACCTACTTGGCAACAAACCTGACTGTGATTCTTGTTCTCCTCCGTCAGACTCCTCTCTGTCTGTGCTCAGACTCTGCTGCCATCTAGTGGTCTTCTGTCCATACTGCGTCTCTACTGGTCTGATGCTGTCCATCTGCTGCAGCAGGAAGACAGGAAACAAACCAGCCGTCTCCATGGAGATGACCCAGCGGGTTGGAGGAAGTGACGAATTGGATGGCGATTATGATGACATCACCGCTGATGTCACCACTGAGCACGCCTTCTGAGCTGTGAACAGAGTGACAGCAGCTGTCTTTAACAATAACATGATGGATCTGAAGTCAGCTCCTGGATCAGTTTGAATATGTGAAAATACTGATAATCATCATCATGTGTTTTCTTAAATTTTCAGTGGTCAGAAATATAGTGTAGAGTTATAAATAAACACATAAAGTGCTAGCTTCCGTAGATTAGCAGACTCTGTATAACCAGTGAATAAGTGTGTTGCTTAGTTTCTGACCGTCTACAGATGGTGACAAATGACAAGAGGAAGCAGCAGGAAGTGTCTTCTGAACAGCTTCATGGCTTTTTAGACCCAGAAATTCTGTTTGGTTTCTTTATTCTCTTCTCTTCTATCTCAAAGTGTTTCTGGACGTAGGCTTTGTATGTTAAGCTGTTAAGCTTTGCTAAATAAAACTAGGTAGATCATTTTAATCTATTGAAAGGTCGATGATTCTCTGACCCCGATCCTTTTATCCCCTTATCCAACTTTTCCTAAACAACATTTCAGTAACGCTTCTAATTTCTAACAATTCTCTAAAATGTTGCCAATCTTTGTTCCTCCAGAGAGGGAGAGCAGCGCAGGTGTTAGCAGGGGCGGATTGGCTATTGGGATGTGGGAACAATCCTGAACAGCTGATCTATTTTAGGCCGAACCAGCTGGTTTTCAAGAGTTTTTATTTTTCAGTTTCTTATGTTCAACTTTAAAATGATTTGCGACCGCGTTGGCCGGTCAGCTGCAGTGTACACGGTCTGTGTCTTTTAGACTGGGCCAAACCTATACCTTCATACTGGGGTACAGGCGGCCCCTCCCAACTCGGACCGATCCTCTTATTTTCTGAAATCTGATTGGCTCAATGGCGCCGATGAAAGGAGTTTACTTTCCAGCAAGGACAAGTTTAATCTCTTTATGTGATCTTGGGGCTGAACTCAGCCCAGTGTTTTGTGACAAGCACAACAGAGGAGGTACATTGTTGAAAAGAAAGAAAGAGGAAAAGGAAATGTGTGGTGCTGAACATAAAAGACAGAAATGTTGGCACAAGAGGCAACTAAATGCATAACTTACCCGACCTCTTCCTTAGTGGAACGCTGCTGTGGCAGCGCGATGCGGATGAGGCAGGAACCAGCGCAGGTACTGATAAGTAATCCATTTATTATAACCTCAGATAATTTATATGCATTCATGTAGGCATAGAGGCTATATATATTTTATATATTATAAACAACAGTTGAAGGGAGAAGGAACAGGAGGACTGTAGGAGAAACACGAGGAACAGAAGCAGGAGTAGGAGGACAATGGAAACAGAAACAGTGGCAGGTACAGGATGTGTGCAGGGCAATCATCCATAGATAGAATAAGAAAATGGATTATTGTTAGTTATATTTATTACTGATCTCCTTAACATCCATATGTAGCTGCACAATCAGGACAAGCAGAGTCAGGGTCCGGCACAGGGGAGCTGAAGCTGAGGGATTTGATTCTATTTTATGAGACTGCATTGTAGTTTCTGATCATATTTAACTATTTTAGCCTTCTGACTGACTCAGGCTTGCCTAACCTGGTCTTGTTCAGTGCAGTGGCGCCTTTCTTATTCAAACTTAAGAGGCAGGTGTAATAAAAAGTTTCTTGAAGGTCATCATAATGAAAGTGACTGTATGCAAGTAAACCACTATTTATTGAAATAACTGCGCCCCACACAGCGTTCGTCTCAAAGTCCCGGGCTGAATTTCAGTCCCAGTACATCCTTGAGTGTTGGGACAGGAGCATGAAGCAGAGGAGAAGCCTAGTACGTGGGGTGAGCCCTCCTCTGTCTTTTGATACTCTATCGGATAATTATATTCTTTAGGACTCATGAGAGCTTGTATTTTTTTATTTATTTAACCAGACGATGTCATTGAGATTTAAAACCTCTTTTCCAAGAGAGACCTGGCCAAAAAAGCAGCATATGGACAAAGACACAGTTACAAATATGAACACGAGCACACGCACAACAACAAAGAACAATTAACAAGACCCTTATGATAGATTAACAAATGACATTAGACCACTTAAAAGGCCAATTTATACATACTGTAAGTTTAAAGGATTTAGTTATTTTAAAAGCAGTCACAGTGATTCACAATGATATAAATATCGCTTTGTGGTTAAAGACACTAAAGTAGACATTCATTCATTCATTGATTCAGAAGTTGATCTTGTTCTGTTTGGCAAGAAGGCCGAACCAAAGATAAGTAAGTGAGAGATAACAGCTCACCCATTGGGAGTAATTCATAGGGTGATGTTGAGGTGGTGTGATTTGTAGGTCAGAAGGTGTTTCGGTTCAACTTTTTGATTCGGAGTGAATGTCTAGAAGAGAATGTCTAGAATTGACTTCGGAGGCAACTGGATGTGATTTTGGTAGAACCACTGCCTCTAAAACTTTAAACCAAATTTATAATAATGGCCATGTAATTGTCCATTTCCAGCCAATGGGCCCCAAGCTATGCTCTTCAGTCACAGTCCACATTTTATTTGCAGAAAACGGCATCCTAAGGGGAAGTACTATCAGCTATGACATGAGCTAACTGTGTGCCCTAACATTAGGTGTGTGACAACTTGTGTGAGAAGTGACTGTTTGCTGATAAAACAATGATACTAAAGAGGTTAAAATTCATTCTCCTGACCTTTTCAAATGGTTTTCAACAATGACTTTTCTGTGTAACAAACCATCTGACACAATCAGGTTAGCAGTTGCTGGAAGTGTTCGGCTGGGTGCACTGTCATCCCGAGGCCACAAGCCCTGGCTAGAGCGAGCTGCTGACGTTGCTGGAAGTGGCAGCAGAGGGCGCAAACATCCCAGTGTAGGAGTACCTTTTGGAGCCAGCAGCTGTGGCTATTGGAAGCGGGCAGTAGGAGTCACTGGCAGTTTTGCTGGCAGAATCCCAAATTAAAGTCGGCTGCTATGGGAGTAGACAGTTTGGCGTGCTTACATCCTGCTGCCAGGAGCCCCAGCTAGAGTGAGCTGCCGCAGTTGATAGAAGTGGCAGCAGGAGGCACATGCATCCTGGTGCCAGGTTCCCCTGCTAAGCCAGGCTGACTTAGTTTCTGGAGCTGCATGGCAGGGAGTGTTGACCTAATGTTGTTTGTCCTGTATAACGTAGGCTGCTGTGCTGTTGCTTAAAACCCTTCATTCCGGCCTGCTAGCCAGCAGCTTCATCTCTTTTTTTGATGATGATCAAAAAATCTGATGTTCCTCCTCTCTTTCATTCAGCTTCTTCCTTTCATTTGTCCCGTCTGTTTGTTGTAGAAGCCCTGCTTTTTGGTAGATTTGGTAAAACCTCCTCAGCTCCATTGTAGAAAATATAAAAAATATTCTAATGGTGTAAAACTCATATTGCATAAATTCACATTCTGATTTGCAGATGTGCACATTGTGTCTATGATTATACATTTTAATATTTATAGCAACTGTGTGAATGTGTTTTTCACCAAATTCACTTCAACAAATGCAGCAGAATTTTTTTTATTTGCAACATTTATTTATTTTCATACACGTGTGGCTACAAACACACAACAGCAGTCTCCAAAATGACAGTTGAATCAACACATCTCAACACAAACAGGTTAAAACCATCGTGAAGGAGGATTTACTGCAGGACTTTTGGATTAGACTTCAGATTGAGAGCAGTAGCACACACGCTCAAAGCAAAAGGAAGCAGACAGAAAGATTTATTTTAGAGAGAAAGCAGTTTCCATCCAGAATCTCTCACACAGAGAAGATGAGGAGATGGATGAAG
The DNA here is from genome assembly GCF_014851395.1 of Micropterus salmoides. Taxonomy (NCBI): domain Eukaryota; kingdom Metazoa; phylum Chordata; class Actinopteri; order Centrarchiformes; family Centrarchidae; genus Micropterus; species Micropterus salmoides. The sequence continues at coordinate 9,424 of NW_024043075.1, read as the reverse complement.
AAGAAGAAGAAGGGGGAGTGAGCAGGAGCGCCTCCGCTGGTAGTCGGTATGTTGGCGGCAGCTGTGCTGGTGCTGTTGGTGTTGCTGATGGAGGCTGGAGATTAACCAGGAAGGTGGTGGTGTTGGAGGCCTTGTTTCCACCTATTAACCCCGCTGCCTGGAACCGAGAGCCGCCCTGCTCACCACCAGATCACTCTGAACAAACAAACAGGAAAAATAAGTTCAAGTCCAACTTTTTGTCAAGCTGTAAATAATTCTAATATTTATGATCAATCTCTCCTGAACGAGCAAATTTCCAGAAAGACCACATGTCTCAATCATTTAAAGTGAGACTATAGGTGCGTTTGACTTCATGAGGCGAGTCACAGCGCTGACTTATCGTGATGCAGGCTGGACTTAACATAAAGCATGCTGGTTAGAAATTGTGTCCGACTTTTGCCGGTGCTGTAAAACGTCACCATGTCACATGACATTAAAACCTCCCGGAGCAAGGCGGCTGAACTTTTCTGCATTCGGCGACCGCAGTTGCTCCTGGGGTCTCATTTCTAAACGGTGTGTATGTACAAAAGAGGGCTGGAAAAGTGTGTAAGCCACTTCCCAGCAAAGGTTGTCATCTTTAAAAAAAACAGAAAAAGAAACGGTGACTCACATGGCAGAAGGATGAAAGTTTTAAATGGATACGAAAATAAATGTAAATATTACCTCTGAGTATTATAGGCCTATAAATCTTAATATAATGTAATAATATTAAGTCATTTTCCAAACAGATGAAAGCCTTTCTTAATAAACAAACTCCCATTTGATCGATTTTCCCAGAGATGTGCAATAAAAAAACATTTAAGATCATTTGCAGCTCAAACAAAAAGAAACACGATTTAGGATAAATCATGCAAAATAATGCAGTGCAATTTTTTCTCATAAGGAGGAAAAATTGCATTTAAATTGATGCCGTTTTTGTTGTTTCAGTCGAGCAAATACGATTGCATAGTTACATATATTGTTATCAGTGTTCGTTGCTTTATTACATTTGAGCCAAAAAACATGATCTAGAAAAATATAATAATAACTATTATAATAACTAAAATAATAATTACTTTATTAAGTAAATCTTTCAGTTCTTTTCAATGTGGGAATCCAAATCATCTACCTGGGTCATCCCGTCTTGCATGTGTGTGCCCCTCCACCTCCGTCACTACTCAGGAGAATTGACCCTTCTGGCAGATCACTTATAAAGGGGTTTTCCTCCGGTGCACAATTGTTGCGTGAAAGTGCGTTTATTACCCACCAAATAACTTCAGCTTCACCAAAAGGAACGTCATTGTCACACAAGTTAAATTTCTTTTTGTAGCTTTACTGTCAGATTTTGCCTCCTTTTCTCCCTGCAGTCAGTACATATTAATATTAATGAGGGGCGTCTCACTGACCATTTATAGGCAACTGTGGACGTTTAAAGGGTCGAACATGGATCTCGCTCACATGCGCCACAAGTTGATTGTGATTTATAAAGGGAAATCGGCGTAGGACATGTGCGCACACTGTTTTATAAATCAGAATATTTTTGTGTCTATGCACTTCCTGTGCTTTGTACGTATGCAACCTGGAGTCTTTTCTATGTACAGTTTAATAAATGAGACCCCTGGACTTTACTAGCTCCTGTTTTCTGCTATTGTCAAAACTTTCTGCACATTCAAAACCTATTCCACATATGTGTTCTCCGACATGTCATATTACGAAAATAATTTCATCATTTAATGAGAATTCATTATATTATACACAGCAAACAACAGTTCAGGAGTTCCTTCTCTCAGTAAAAGAACCGTGGAAGAACTTTTTCTGCAGGTCTTAGACCTTTATGTTGCGTACAACTTTGGGCTCCAAAATTGTGTTAAAAAAAATGTGTGCGTAAACACAAAAGAGAACCAACAGAAACAGAAGAAACACTCTGCTCTCAGTCGGTGTGGTGGACTTTCACCTAGTTAGGGAGTTAGTGTGCCAACTTCTGTACCTCAACCTACATTTCAGGGTGATAATGGAGAGACTTCTGTGATCAACAACCAAAGTGCCAAATTTGCATTGTAGTTATGTTTGGCGGTATGGCTCTGTTCTGGGATCTGCCTATGTGGGGAACACCTCCCTGCCCATCATGTGCATACATGGAAAGCCCGAGGCTGAGAGCAGCAATAAAGAAGCCCTGTACAGAACAGAGCAGGCATATGCTGAATTATGTAATAATCAGGTAGAAGGTGGTCCTGAAATACTGTGTTAAATGGGCTGAAGTCGGTACGTTTATTATCAGGCTGTGGCCTGTGTCGCCTCTGCACATGAACACACATGTGGGCATGCACCCCCACCCAGCGCAGAGAGAGGCTGCGGTGGAGACTCTGAACTCTGAACTACTCGAGTTGGCGACAGTTACCCGTTACTGTTACTCGTTACTGTAGTACGCGTAACAGAACCTCCCGGGTAAAAGACAATGCTTTCTAGAAACATCTGTTTAACAAGCACAACTTGTAGAAGGTGTTATTGTTCTGCTCTGTCTACGTCTCGCATCCTCTGTTATAAAAGCACACCGCACTAACTCTAGCTTGGCAATTAGCTAAATGAAAGCAGTCTGTAGTTTAACTGTTTAGCTTAGATTGCCAGGTAGCCTCAGTGCAGGATCACAGCAGAGACAGAGGGAAGGAGGACAGGAGGGAGGTCTGATGCCACTTCTGAAACAGTGAAAAACATCCTAACTTTGGGTTAGCTGCCTGCACTGCTTCTGTTTGGCTCTATCCATGAGTAGCAATATGACGCCCAGAGTGTGACACCAGCAGCGGTGTGGGAATTTTGGGGTATAATAATATCACAGAGTATCATCTAGACCTGCTATGAGATAACTGCTGTTGTGATTTGGGGCTATTTAAATATAATTGAATTGAATTGCTAGCATTGTTTATTCTTATCGGCTAAATTCTCTGCCAAAATCCATTTCCCGCAATGATTCTGATTCTATGCCCAATGGGATCCATAATAAAGCTTGGTTGGTGGTGGGTTATGAGCTGTAGCACAGAAAGCAGCGAGGGCAGGCAAGCAGGCTGCAGCAGCTTAAATAAGGCACCTTCTATGGAATTTGCCAATGAATGCTAGGAGATTAACCAGCTGAGCTGCTGATGTGGCTGGCTTAAGATGGCTGCTATCAGCTGCTGGTACTGTGAGCTGAGCTTAACTTCGTTGCCTGCCTGAACTAATGCTGTGTTTCATTACTATCCAGATGTGTTTTGAACAAGAAGAAAATGACATCATTTTAAAGCTTTCCAAGGGGTTTCCAAATGGTTAACATCAAACTCTAGACATGGCCGGCACTTACGTTAGCGTGCAGTTCTTGGTGGAGAACAGGTGACGCTGAGGTCACCGTCAGTCCCAGCGGACATGAAGGTGTAATAGCCCGGCTGGTTGATGGTAATCTGACTGTTGATCCAGGACTGATACTGGGACACTCGGGTGTAGCCTGATGGGATATTAGGCACTGCGCAGCCCCTATTACTGAGGAAACTCGTGATTCCCCCTGGATCCAGCGACCGCCCTGCTTGCTCACCAGGGACCTCCTCCATCCCCCTTTACGGAAAGAAACATTTAGGAGAAAGAATCTTTGCAGAAGGTAAAATCAGACTCGTAAAACTGATCACCTGACAGATGTCCTTCCCTCCAGCACCGGCACACATCTTGTTGTTTGTGATCAGGCTCAATCCGTAGGTACAGCTACACTGTCTGTTCCCCACAATAGGCAGCTGCACCTCCATTAGCTTTTGTGGGTAAGGAAGGGACACTAAAGAGACAAATACAGTTTAGTAAACAGCACAAGTGGTGAAATGTGGTTTCATATGGTTTCACCCAGAACGGCCAGTTCTACATAATCGTACAGGCTTTGCCGTCTAAGGCTATCGCTACTGGGTTTATCCCTCGCGCACACACACGCAGTACTGAAAAATATTTTCCCATACCCACCCGCGTGATTGGCCACCACCATGGTCTCACCCTGTCTATAAATTGGGGTGAGATCGGACTATCGGCTCAGAGCGGAAAGCATCTGGCATCATGTCGGCTATGCACGGCCTCAACACTCTTAGTGTTCTGTTGATTTATGCTACCTATTGCGATGCGCTACTTAGCAGTTCTAGCGAGTAGCATGAGTTATCTTTAAACAAACATAAATTAGCTAGCTCGTTGTACTGGATGTTGTGGTTAGAACAAGACAGCAAATAGGCTAAATTTACTAGTGTAGACTAATTCAATGTATATTATTATTATTATTATTATACTTTTTGGCTTTTCCCCTCCCCCTTATTGAGTTATATATGTTTTTTGTGCATGTAACAGGTTTGCAAAGTGTAAAAGCCCAAAGTCCAGCACAAAGGGAGTTCCCATCTCCCACGAAAACTGCCTGAAAACAGCTCGTTTTGTTTACTGTGATGTAGAGACAGAGCTCAGTTAAAACTTTATGGATACAGATTAATAACTCACCACTCTGAAACTCTCGCTCCAGTCCATGTTGCTAAGCTGGTCGGCAACATGTACAGCTGAACCAAAGCTGTTTACTGGCTTCTCACGACCCGCCCTACTCTGCTTCTGATTGGATCCATAAGTCCTTAAGTTAACTGTGCATGTGCAACTCCCAACAAACATCTTGTGGTTGTGAGATGTATCAGTCCATCTCTCAGTCGAGGCAGATGGCCGCCCACCCTGAGTCATGGTTCTACTCGAGGTTTCTGCCTCTTAAAGGAAGTTTTTCCTTGCCTCTGTCTCCTAGTGCTGCTCTTGCTGGGAACTGTTGGGCTTCTGTAAATAGCATCATAGAGTACGGTCTAGACCTGCTCTTTTATGAAAAGCACTCTGTTGTCTGTCTGTAACTGTTGTTGTGATTTGGTGCTATATACTGTAAATTGAATCCATAGGTAAAACGAAGCCTTCAACACAGGGTGAGAAGAAGAGCTGCAGCAATGCGCAGTATGATAAAAAAATATGGTGTTTTTTGAAAATTAAACCATGGAAACCTGTTCTGGTACAAGCCCTAAATAAGATTTTGAACCTGACAATGAGCAGAATATGACCTCTTTAAAGCACAAAGAACTTAAACTGTTCCTCTTTTATTTACTTTCTTACTTTATTCACACTGTTTAAATTGATAGAATTAACACAATTTACTGTCTTTGGGATAATCATATGTTTTAATACAGTATCAAAATATACTCCCCGTATACTTACAGTAGTCTACACATGGAGTGAGTAGTGGTGCAATATAAAATGATTCTGTAGTAGAAGCATCTGCTATTGATTGGCGCTATGGTAGCATTTTTCAACAAGGAAGCGGACATCATCAGAACACCGGCTGCTTTCATTGAATGTAGTTGGTTAGATGGCTGGATGTGCAGGCTTTCTTTTCCTTTCCATCCTTCTTCAGAGTGTTTAGTGCAGTGTAGTGACTTGATTTGTCTGAATCCTTACTTGTTTATCACATTTGTCTGTCGTCTATTTGGACAAAACACTCCGTTTGAGAAAATAATTCTGTACAGATCAGGTGCTCGGTACACTATAACAAATAAAATTGGTTGCAGTGATTTACAACTTGGATATGAAAGACCAAGAACAAGGCTTTCAAATGAGCTATAATTTAGTTTAGGTTTAGAGCTGATTAGTAGGCTTGAGTTCAAGCTAGCTGCAACTCCACCTCCTCGGCCCGCGCCTCGAGGAATGTGAGTATTAATATGACTGGGATGAGGGGATTCATGGATGCTCCAGAGGGCATCAGAGCGCACTCCACCAGAGGAATCTCAAAGTCTACAATTGTGATTCTTGGTTTTCCCCTTTTTTCTCACTTCTCTATGTTTCACTCTGTGCTGAGTGTTTAGTCGGAGTGATTGCTGTCACTTAATGTGGTTGTACTCCCTCCTCCCTGCCTGTTGACACGTAGAGAGCTGTCCTCATGTTGGCCCTACTCCACTTCGCACTTAGAAAATATTCAAACTTCTTCACAAAACTATGTGTTAATGTCAAGACAAATCATGATATAAGGATCCCTGCACACAGTAACAGGAATGATTTGTTTCTCCCCTGGTAAAGGAGGAACTGCATTTTTGCATTGAAATTTCTGAAAAACACAGTTGTTGACTCCACTGTAGTTACACTATCTCTGAAAATAAATGTAATCCAGGTTTTCTGACCCACCTCCAGTTCCAACGTTGCCCCAGCCGGTGGCCCAGGAGACAGTGCCCTTGTAGAAGGTGCTGCCTGTGGCTGCCAGGCAGACGGGCAGGACGTAGGCGTTGAAACCCACCGGTGAGGAGAGCTTCAGGAGGCAGATGTCGTTTTCAAAAGTTCCAGGGTTAAAGTTGGGATGAATGATGATCTGTGATACTGCCCGAGACACTTGATTGGGGTTTGTTCCCTGTAGACTCTGGAGACCCAGAACCACAGTCAGAGTGCTCGTGCCTATGCCTGTGCTGAGGTTATGAGAAGAGAAACAAAAGAGTGCAAAGACATGAAAGCAGAACTGTAGTCAAGAACACTTTAGCAGACACTAAGTCCACTTTAAGACCACGTCTAGTCTAGTTCGTATGGAGCCCGATAGATGTGGCAACAGGGAGATATCATACCCATCATCCTTAGTCATTCATGTGCTCAATTAACTTTTTCATGACCTCAAGACCTAATTATGGAAATTTTTTCTAAAATTAATAATTTTCCATTCAGTCTGCACATACAGTCCATGTTCTTTGCATTTGTTGCAGTCGAGAATTCCAGAAAACTAAGGATTCATTTCTACCTCATTCTGCCTTATCAAATTTTTTTTTACAACAAAGCAATCTCCAAGTATACAAATCAAATGAAGTTCAAAATGGAACTTGTGTTTCAGTTGTGAAAGATCACAATTTGGTTAGGTTTAGGAAAACGTCATTGCTTGGGTTGAAATAACGACGTTACTTTCATGACTTCACTTATGTTCAATAGTCTCCAGTCACCTGTTTTTAGCTTTCATAAATGAAGCTACAGGGCTTCCCCCAGTGCATTACAAACTGACACCAAGGGGTTTTTGCCACGCAAAAAGAACACTTGTTTACACATGCTTTCAAAAAGTTTAGGGGACATTGGTATTCTCTCTTCTGGTTAGCTCTAGAGCTGCATAGGGCAGAAATTTACTCTAAAATGCAGACTAAACTCATGCAGACTACATGACTTTCAGCGTCGGCTGTCTTGTGATGGGAGTCTTGAAGTCGTTGTGACGTTCACACTACGTGACTGATCGGTGAGAGGGGGTCACACATTACACGAGTGGACTGCGGCTGTGTCACCCGACACTGGTCTCCAAACCACGATTTGTCAAGAAAACACGTGAAATGGGAAATGACGCAAACCTACAGACAAAACAGCTGTTATTATTAAGATGGCAATTACAAAGACAAAGAATCTGGGTGAAAGAATGGATTAGCACAAACAGGTAGGGATTGTCTGAGCTACAGCGAGAGATGGAGATGAAAGTGTTTTGAAATGAAAAAGTAGCTGCCTGCTCTCATTGGCTGGATGTGGATGTCGGCTGAACTCCTCCAGATACTCCTCCACCGATGTGTCAGTGATGCTCCCAGACGCATCGCTGACACATCGGGTCAGGAGCTGTTCTGATGGGTCTTCGAGTAGTTCACACGTAATGAGTGGCTGATTTACCCCTGATGACAGCCTGACGGTTGCCAAGCTTACCGACTGGGAAAGTGGGCTTAAAACGTGTCGTGTGATTTAGGCTTAGGTTGCCTCTTATTCATTTTCATCTCTGCCTCTTAGAGCAGTTATTCCAAACCTTGTTGGCTGGTGACCCCTCAAAAAGGAGGCATTGTCTGCTTGATTCCAATCACCACAGCTTGAAACAATCCAGATTTTATCCTTGAATGGTAATGAATGATAAAATCATTCAGATTCGAGTGGGTCTAGGTGGGGAAGGTTGGGAAACACTGCCTTAGGCAGGCTGTTTACAGGACTGTGTGGCATGTTGTTTTCTGCTGTGACCCTATCCTCACTAGTTACCTTGTGATGCAGTTAGCAGCTGTCAGCACCCATTCATTGTTAATGAGGGTTCCTCCACAGAAGTGGGTTCCAGAGCTTTGCAGACTGGCCTGCCAGGGCCAGCTGCCTGCAGAGCCCACCAGTCCTCCAACGATCTTAGTGTTGAGCGTAGGCTGACCACACACTGAGGAGGGGGACAATAAAGACACAGGTGAACAATCCAGGGTTGACAGCAAATACAAACAATAATGATTATGTTACATTTAGCTGATGCTTTTATCCAAAGCGACTTAAAAATGCTATATATGTCTGAGGTTGCACGCCTCTGGAGCAACGAGGGGTTAAGTGTCTTGCTCAGGGTTTACAAAGTTTATGTCTAACAAAATGTTTGAAACGTCCAAATGGTAGATGGAGAACAAGTTAAAAAGTTAGCAGTAAAACTGTGACTCAGCATCTAGTTGTGAGCGAGACTCACTCCTGTGATCTCAATGGTATAACATTATTGTTTTAACAACCATGGTGTTGCCATGAACTTCATTGCGCAAAACAGTAAATGAACACATCTCCATTCAAATAGATTCTGAAACAAAACATGAAACTGTTTGTTAGAAGAAGAAGAAAAGTATCTAATATAAGCTTTCTGAGGCAAAACTTACCTTGGGCTATGGGTGGTGGCAGGGCAGGACAGGTGACGCTGAGGTCACCGTCAGTCCCTGTGGAGGTGAAGGTGATGAAGCCCGGCTGGTTGATGGTGATCTGGCTGTTGATCCAGGACTGATACTGGGACACTCGGGTGTAGCCTGACGGGATATTAGGCACTGCGCAGCCCTTATTACTGAGGAAACTCGTGATTCCCCCCTGGATCCAGCGACCGCCCTGCTTGCTCACCAGCGGACCTCCTCCATCCCCCTTTACGGAAAGAAACATTTAGGAGAAGGAATCTTTGCAGAAGGTAAAATAAGACTCGAACACAGGAGTAAAACTGATCACCTGACAGATGCCCTTCCCTCCAACATTTAACTCGGCGCACATCTTGTTGTTTGTGATCAAACTCAATCCGTAGGTACAGGTACACTCTCTGTTCCCAACAATTGGCAGCTGCACCTCCATTAGGTTTTGTGGGAAAGGCAGGGACACTAAAGAGACACAAATTTAGTTTAATAAACAAGTGTTCACATGTTTTGAAATGGTTTCAAACAAAATGGGAGTTCAATAAATGCATCAGTGATCTGTGGCACACCGGAAGTATTGCCAGATGTTCCTCTATGGATCAAGCAAACATTGTCCCTACTTGAACCCAAAGGACCATGCCAGCTGTTTTCTATGTCTTAGCCCATTAAAGGTACAATGAGTAGCGTTAAACCAAAGGGCAGGTCCGCCACCAAACTTCAAA
>NW_024043074.1:0-3479 GCF_014851395.1 Micropterus salmoides | reverse complement strand
CTGAGCTACTTGTGTGGGTTGTAGACTCCGTCTCATGCTACCACTAGAGTGAAAGCACCGCCAGCATTCAAAGAGACCCAAACATCAGCCAGGAAGCATAGGAACTAAGAAGTGGTCTGTGGTCACCACCTGCAGAACCACTCCTTTATTGGGGTGTCTTGAATTGCCTATAATTTCCACCTGTTGTCTATTCCATTTGCAAACAGCATGTGAAATTGATTGTCAATCAGTGTTGCTTCCTAAGTGGACAGTTTGATTTCACAGGAGTGTGATTGACTTGGAGTTACATTGTGTTGTTTAAGTGTTCCCTTTATTTTTTGAGCAGTGTATTTTTAGTGTATACCCTCTGCAGCATCTCCAGCTTCATGTGTCATTTCCACCTTGATGAAGACCAATTGAGAAGAACTGTTGGCGATTTTAATCATTAATATGCTTGAAGATGAGTGTAACATTTCATGTCTGAGTCCACGATGACCACGACTACCAGCTGTGTAATTCAGTTATCGACAATAGCAAATGCAGCTGTTAAGCCATTTAATTCTGTGGTTGACTCCATATGACATGTAGACGATGTGCTTTCAATTTTGAAGACTTTGATGTGGGGCGAGGTGGGGGGTGAGTGGGTGAAAGAGATGTTACGTTGGTAATGTTGCAAATACTGGGTGGTTTAGGAAAAGTGATGTAAATGTTGACTCTGTTGCAGCAAACCTCAGCTGTTCATTTGTTTAATAATGTTTAAACAACAGAATTATTTGGAATTGTTGCTCGCTGATCATTTGCCTCTTAATTTCAAATGTTGCACCATTCTGTCTGGTATTTCAGTGCACTTTTACAGTCAACTTTTAAAATTATGCTGGTATTTGAAAGGAGTCCAGAGTGGACAGTGGCCTTAAACTTCTTAAAACCATTCTTTTATGTTTTGATGGTTCATCAATACCTAAACAGCAAAGTACATAATACTCAACCTCTCAAATAAGACAGAAAATGTTGCAGTCAAAGGTTGGCTCCTCAGCTATGTACAAAGACTGGAAAAAGAAACATTTAACCAAAGTCAAAAATTGCTTAATTTAAAATTTTTAAAAATAGTCTACAAGATTGTAAAATGTGCAAAGGTCTGTATATTTTTCCAAAATGTCTGTAGTAAAAACAGCAAAGGAGTCACATGCAATAATGTGCAATAGATTTTTGCATTACACTACATCAGCTGTTTTATGTATTAAGTATTAATATATGTAACCCACTGACAGTGTTAGCTTTTGAATTTCATATATCCATAAACTCCATCCACCCACACGAGACCTGACAGTCAAATAAATAATCTGTTTCTCCCGTTGTGCTTTTGATTTCAGACTGTGATTGAGTAGCTTGAGTGGGAGCTTTGAATGGCACGTAGATCTCCAGAGAGTTTTATCAGTACTGCCCGCCTCTTTATGCTAATTCCTTGCAGTGGAAATATTTCCTAATAACTTCAATATTTCAGGCATTTCATTTACATTTGTTTGGGCTGTGTCCAGCAACAACAATTTTATTTTACATGCAGAAACACATTTAGTGGTGCTTTATTGTTTTAATCTGTAATCTTTTCCCCTGAAATTATAACTGTCTGTGCTTATCTGTCTATGATTAGCCAAGTATTGTAATAGCACGGTAAGCAGTACCACTTGCAGACCACAAACCTGGATACACACAGTAAAGGGCCATGGGCAGTGTAAGTCAAACTGAGTTGCTGGCCTCTGTGTTTCTGATGATGGCATTTGTCTTAAATCATATTTGCAGTTTGCCTTGGTTTCTTGTCCAAAGAAGTTCGGCTAACTTAATCTTGTTTGGATCCTATTTGATCATGTGGCTTGTTTTTTGAACCAACTGATTTTGAGAGTTGTGATAAACCAGAATAGTTTCATCTTATGTATATGTAGGCATTTGTAGGGACGTATGTATATGTATTATATACACGTCCAGTTTTATTTACGCTATCCTGTAAAGCAGTTTGAACTGCATTTGCATACAATGGTGATGCAGAACAAACTTTATCTTGAAAAAAGTATACTGACAGTTACTATACACCTGTTGGACTGCTCAAAACACCAACATCAACAGGGCTACAAAAAAGTAAATAAGTAAGTAAAGCCAATGTGCAACTGCTGTTGTCATACATGTGAACAAAGACACAAACAGACCTTGGTCACAGAAATATCATATTTCTGGCAGGTTCTGCAAACTCTGTTGGGAGAAATGGGTTGATTAAAATCAGATAGAGTTGTAACACTCATATCCATGTGATATCCATGGTATAATACTACATGGCCAGACATTATAGTAGCAATAACAAGTCAATTATTGTCATTATCTTGAGACTGTATTTGAAAAATAAGAAGGATGAAGTCAAAGTTAAACTTTTTCTGAAAAATAATTCAAAGAGTTATTAAATATTGTTTGATACAATAAAGGTCAATGAAAATTAACCAATAATATTATTGTGGAAAATAATTTAATAATGTTTTCTTTATGTAGGTTGCCTAAAGATGGCCACCATCTGCATGTACAACTTTTTGTGGTAATTTTTAGGGATAATTTTAGAATGCAAATATTAACTTACTTTGTCGAACACATTAAGAAAACATTAAAGCAGTATTTGGACTTGTTATTTGTTAATAATTGTGTTATGAAATTGTCATTAGCTGCAAAACAAAGAAAGAACATGAGAATCTTCCCAACAAGACTCTCAGTAATTTTCATCAGCCACTCAGACAGCAATAACAGTAATACCCAGAGAATGTAGATGAGTGCCAAGCCAAGCCATTTTCCCGGAATACCTTTCTCTCAGCTGCTCGCTGTGTGCAATCCTGATCAGTGGCAGGCATAATAAAACAACGCACACTGCTCTAGGAGCTAATTAGGCTGGTGCTGTTAATCTGGCTGCCTGTCTGTGTTGGATTGTCTTGTTTGCTTGGACTTGCGCTGTCTGCCCTTTGGTTTGGGTCTTGGCATTGATCTGAGTCGTAAAATGCAAAAAAACAACAGGGAGCTCATTGCTCATCACAGTCCTACAGGGCTACAATGAAAGTCCAAAATCCAATCTGAAAATGTAAAAACAAATATATCCACAGTCAAAATTGTCAGTATAATAAAATGACCAGATACCTTTCAGGATGGGATTTGGAGTTTTCTTTTGCCTATTTCAATTAGACTCAAGAGTTGCACTCAAGCAAATAAGATGCAAGTATCCTTGCAGTCTAGTGAAATCAGCAAGAGTGTGGTCTGAAATAAAATCTAAATGCATTCAGTGGGCATTCATTTCGACCACTGTGAAGGTGGGAAAAGACTGAGGGCCCCGCAAAATGCATGGATGTTGGACAAAAAAATAACCTTGCTTAACTTTTGTTGCAAAGCCATGTACTAACATCAACTAATGCACTGTGTTAGACAATCAAACGTATGCATGTATTCCTTGTAACATGCACTATCTTGTAACTTACAGT
>NW_024043073.1:0-10500 GCF_014851395.1 Micropterus salmoides | reverse complement strand
GATTGATTTAAGATAATTGAGCGATTTTTAACTAACTGATCACTAGTAATACTTGCATAATTATTAAAAAAAATAAAAATTACTGTCCTTTGCAGAGGAAATAATCATTACCATTAAAAAGAAAAAAATGACAGAAAATGTAAAGCTTAATTTAAAACTTACCACATCTAGGATGCTATGCAGCAGCATTTGGAATTGTATGACTGTAGTTGTACTGTAGTGTTTAACAGGCCGGGCCATGTTGTACAGATCATTTTTTTTGGTCAGGTTCAGGTGGTTCAAAACATCCTGATAACCACATTTACCCTCAGAGGAATCCCTATTTACTGGAAAAATATCAAGATACATTCAGAGCTTATTCTTGAAAGGAAAAAGAAAACATCAACAACATCAATCTCAAGCTTTTAAACTGGAAATGAAGTGCTTTCTATTAATGTTTGTCTGTACATCAGATTTATGGTATGTGTTCCTAATTACTTATAATTTATTTTTAAAAAATGCATTCATTGGCAGGGATCCACTGCTTCTGAATGTATTTTCTAACCTTTAATAAAACATCTGCTCAAAAATATCTGCAGTAATACCCACAAATTGTGGTCACTAATGATGGCCATTATGAGGTGGGTGTTGGCAGGACTGCCGACTTTTATCCACAATGTGAGCATTTTGCAGTCATTTAAGTCTAAATAGGTTTTCCATTTGAGATCCATCTGTTACAGGTTTTCCAAATGCATGTTGTTCAAATCAAGGACAGCCGTGCAATTTTCTACTCAACCCAGGGCCAAACTGGGATAATGATTTATTCCGGGTATCTTAAGGTCAACCGAGGCCAATCCTCATGCATTTACAAAAGACCATGTATAATTTGAAAAAATACTTTCTTTTTACTGTTTATTACAGTAATATTTCTTGTAGTTTTATTACTACACACAAAAGCTGCTTAAAAAAACATCCAAAATAGTTCAAAACAGAACAGTGTTTTCAATTTCAAGACTTCCATAATTCAGGCTACAGGAATATATATTCATGCATATAATTACTGGGTACTTTTGGTGTGTTTGTTTCCTCTACATACTTTTTTCAGAGCTCTGATTGAAGTTCTGTTGATCATCATGTTGCTCCGGTGGCTCTGTGTAATTGGATGTACTTCTACCTGACAGAAAAGAGGACACATGTCTTTATGTTAAGTATGATTTACTTGCACACATCTTCTTTCCAACACAGAATGATAAAGTGTAAAATGTTTTAGATATTTAAAATATAGAATCATCTTGGGAAGGGTAGTTGTGACATTATCATGTCCTGAGGACAGACTTACTAGTATGTATGTAAGTATGTAAGATGATCAGGTTGAAAGCAGCTGATGGTCTACTTGTGTCACATGTTTGTTTTAACTTTCATTTACCCTGACTCAAGTGTTGTTGAAAACTGTTAGCAACAGTTCTCACAGAAAACTATTTTGAAATCCAATGAATCTTATTATTTGACATTCTAAAACATGTCATTCTAAAAAGAAAATTGGGAAAGAGAACCAATTTATCTTTTATCTCTGGTGGGATTTAGCTATGCAGGTAGTTGTGGTTTTAACTGCTTTTGAGATGTCAATATCCAAAATGTTTGCCTCTACGCTATAACAATGGAGGTGAATGGGATTTTGTTTGTGGAGCCCACAATACTGTAAAATTTCAATAAAAAAACTCAACAGCAATTTTTTCAGGAACAGTGTCCCATCTACTCTGAATTATCCACATACACAGACACAATAAATTTCAACTCTGAAACTCTGACTTAATGTGTGTGTGTTCTTAATAAAAAAAATTAAAAACACTAGTCTGAGAGAGTCTAGAGAACACAAAGACAGGAACAAGAGAGAGACAAGAAACACAACCTCCACCACAAGTCCAAAGACAAACATGAGTTCAACATGAACCAGGATGGGTCACACAAGCCAGGGTGGAGGTAGTGAGGACTAAACACAAGAACCAGTAGTTGAGCGGGCCGCTGACAGGGGACCAGGAGTAGGTGTCGAGGTAGAGGCCAACTCATGTCCATCCCCCGACAACACTTTAATATCCACTGGGTCCATATTGGTCAGTTTGTACTGTTATGGATGTAGATAATGCAGCCACAGAGAAGGATTCAGACCCAACATGCAGACGTTACAGCGGATTGAGTACAGTGTACAGTGTTTAATTAATAATAATAATATAACAATAATCTTTATTTGTAGAGCACTTTTCAAAACAAGTTACAAAGTGCTTTAACAAGTGTAAAGACAATAATACCCAAAAGACAATAATGCAAGAAAACATTGAAAAGACTAAAATACCGGTTTAAGATAAATATAAAATTAGTAAAATAGAATAAAATAAAAGTGGTAAAATAAAGTCAAATAAGATCGGATATCGGAATAAGACAGTATGTTTTAAGAAGTGAGTCAGCTGACCTGATTTCCTCAGGCAGGCTGTTCCAGAGCCTCGGGGCAAACAGAAACTCAATCCAAATCAAAAGTAGTACAGGAAACACAAAAAAAACACTCCCCAAGATACATACACTATTCAAACGGGCAGAGACACTTCACGGGGAAGGAAGCAATACAAAATGATAAGGACGAACGGAACCAAGCAAATTATAAAACATAGGGAGGGAACTGAACACAGATAACACACATTAGGGCAGGTGTAAACAATCAATTAAGGAACACAAAGACAGGAAACAAAGCTGACAGCACACACTAGGAAAGACACAGGAAATAACTAATCTAATCTATAATAGTTTTATTATATGTGAGCATTTTTGCAGTCATTTAAGTCTAAATAGGGTACATCTGGTACACGTCCAAATGCATGTTGTTCAAATCAAAGACAAGAGTGCAATTTTCGGCTCAACTCAACCTAGGGATGGAGTAGAATAATAATTCAGGCTGGGAATCTTAACATCAGCCCAGGCCAATTGTCATGCAGTCACAACAGACCATGTATACTTTGTTGAAGTACTTTTTCTGTTTACTGTTTATACCAGTATTACGCACAAAAACTGCTTTAAAAAACATCCAAAATAGATCAAAACAGAACATTGTCTTCAGTTTCAAGGTTTCCATAATTAAAGCAACAGGAATACATATTCATGCATATAATTACGGAGTACTTCTGGAGTGTTTGTTTCCTCTACATACTTTCTTCAGAGCTCCGATTGAAGTTCTGTTGATCATCAAGAAGCTTTAGTGGCTCTGTGTAATTGGAGGTAATTCCTCCTGACAGAAAATAGTGTACAGGTCTTTTTAAATTTTCAATATGATTTCCCTGCACACACATCTCCTGCTTTCTTACACAGAATGATTAAGTGTTAACACAATTTATTAGTTATTTATAACATAGAATCAACAGGACGGGGTTAGGGTTAGGATGGTCATACTAGTATGTATTATGACCAGTCACGGGTGCTGACAGGTAGAGATCCCATCAGGTTAAAAGCAGTTCTGAAGTTTCCTAGTGTTCACTTTGATTTACCATGACTCAAGCCAATTCAATGGGAGCAGTTGTTGTTAAAACTGTTAGCAAAAGCTCTCAAAAAACAATTCTGATATCGTATGAATCTTATCTCTGGTGAGATTTAGCTCGGCAAATGGTTGTGGTTTGTTTTTTTAATTGTTTTTTTAAAAGGTCCATCTTCACATTTTTTGTCTCTACCCTAAAACAATGGAGGGAATGGCATTTTGTTTGTGGAGCTAAATTGCAATGGCAATTTAAAAAATCAACGGCAACAATTCCAGGAACAGTGTCCCAGTTACTCTGAATTATCCAAATACCACAATGTGAGCAGTTTTTGGAAAGACATTTTCACAGTATATTTAGTTTAATTATTCAAGCACAAATACTCCATTCACCTTCATTGTATAGGGGTGGCAAAATAAAATTCACACAGACAAACCCAAATATTCTGTGTGGACAGATACCAGTTAAGGTTTTACTATAATTGTGTGAACTGAACCAATAATCAACTCTGAAAACCCTGGAATTCAAGTTTGTCAACAGTACACCTTCCACACTGGAAGCTGGTAAATGGTTTATGTTGTTTCTGTGATGATGTTAAAAATAAACAGTGTTTTAATATATTAACAAGCAGTGGTTAATAACCAGGAAATTATAGGTTTATCCATACTGCAGAACTGTTCTCAGGTTACACCTGCATGCATCATACAGAATTATCCCAGCTTACCTGTGAGGGTGAGCAGAAAGAGGAAAACTGCAAGCATCATGACTGTCCTTTCTCTGTTGTCTGGAAATGTTTGTTGCAGCAGTAAAATCACAGCCTTGTACTAAAAGAGGGCTGGGCAAATGTAATGACTGACTTTTTTTGTCTAATGAAAGAAACAAACTTAATGCAATAAAGCTGCAACAAACTGCCAACGCCCCCGACACTTAGCTGCCTGTTGGCAGAACAATTTTGCTATCAAACCAAAAGCAGTTAACTTCTCACTTCAACTGCTATTGTTGTTTAGTTAGAAGTACAATGTAGGAACTCTGAAAGGAGTTTTATGTCAAGTATACAAACAAGCAAACTACAATTTACATTTATTTACAACAAATGTATAACTGTTCTCAGGTGTGACTGGTTACTGCACCAAGCTTTCCCTTCCATTCCAGGGCACACGTCATTTCGTGCCCTCTTTTGCCAAACATTGTGTTACTTACAATCGCTGCTTTTGATACAGATGTGAAGTGAAAGGAAACACTGTTCTGGAAGCATTTTTACCCATAAAGCGGCAGTCTTTGAAATGATTTAACAGTACTATGAATTTAATACATGGTCAGTAGTGTTAATTATTAACTTGGTGTCTTTTTTGTCCATTTTGGTTTAAAGGGTCCTTCTACATATGACGATACTCATGAGTCTCAGCCACCATTGCTATGGAGAAGAGGCCAGCAAACGGCTTCTTAGGAAATAAGACTAATGTACCTTAAGTTAAATTCTAAAATCAGCATACTAAAATCCACACAATGACAATGTTACCATGCTGATGTGTAACAGGTATAATGTTTAATATGCTCTGCATCTTAGTTTAGCATGTTAGCATGCTAACATTTGCTAATTAGCACTTAACACAAAGTATAGATGAGGTCATTAGGGTTCATTCTCTGGGGACCATGAATGCCAATACTTATTATTTCAGTCTGAACCAAAGTGGCGCGTCAATGGACAGGCATTGTCATAAATAGAGCCACAGGGCTGGAAAAACAGAATGTATCCAAACTTTATCTAGAAATGGATCGTGTATTTGGTCATAAACCAAAATTATTGGATGAATTTTGACCTAATCGTAGCAGTGGAGAAAAAATCAGGGGATCACCAAAGTTATTATAATTCATCCTGAGGGGGACATTAATGTGTCTGATCGTTTATTGATTTATATCTCTGAATATTTGTGTTTGTCTACAAAGCCTAAAATAAGTAGCTTTTGCTTTCCATAAGTGGCACAAGCAACATTCAATGTCTGAGTTTTTTGGTGACTGAATGTTTGTCTCTAAACCTGCTAAGAATTCTTAGCTGAACTTTTTATGTACACAGGCTTTTTACCATATAAATATATGACATTTTCTAATGCAGTGGTTGATGACCTTTGTACAGATAATTCGGGCAAGAGAATAGCCATTCAAGCCCCAGAAATGCTCCAAGTGCAATTTACCTAATGTTGTTTAGGTGGTTGATGTTCCTACTCCCCCACATGAAAATCAGAATCAGAATCAGTTTTATTGCCAGGTATGTGTACACATACGAGGAATTTGACTCAGGATTGTACATTGCTCACAATGTGCTTACTTATACAATAATAAAATAATAATATAATAATAATAAAATAAAATCGTGTTCTTGTGAGTGCACTGGGAATGCAAATAGCTGTATTGTGCTTTTTCCATGGCAAGAGTGGCTCGTTTCTCAGCCAGAATGTCGTGGAAGTGGGGTGTGGCGTGGAAGCTTGTTGGCCACTGCAGCCAGCTGTGCACCCAGTTGGAATAATTTCTCAAAATATGATACGGTAGCGCCGTCTAATAGCTCAGCTACTTTTATGCAAATTTTAATTTTCAGTGGGCTATTATATGCATGTGATAGTACGAGGTTTTACCTAACGAGCTTTTTGCATTTCTTCACAGTGCTGGAAATGTGCGTACGCCACTTCCCAAGCAAAGGTTGTGATCTATACAAAACTAACTTGACGGGAGAATGTGCGGTCCTCCACGCAAACTCTGAGACATGCGTACGCACATAAACTGGAGAAATGAGAAACGGCAAAATGTTTGTAAAAGATACTATTGTGTAAAATAAATCTAAATATTACCTCTGAGTGGTATAGGCCAATAAACTTATATAATTTATGAGTGTGGTTTGTGTTCATGTTTAAGTCTGTTTTTGGTTCTGTGTTTCTTTGTGTAGCCTTGTTTATTATTTTATTCATTCACATGTTTAGTATCTGTCTTGTCTCTTATCTTAGTTCTTAGTCCTGCATTTTAGTTCCTTGCCTCAGTTCTTAGTTCTGTGCTTTTGTTCATGTTAGTGTGATTCCTGGTCTGTGTATTTCTGTTTCATTATTTGATCTTGTCTTGTTTAGGATTTTGTAGCTTAGTTTAAACTTATGTTTATCAGCACGTTTTTGAGTCCTTAGTCCTATGTCTCCATGTTTTAGTGTAGTCCTGTCTCCTGTTTGGTCCTTTCTCGGTTCCCTGCCCTGATTTTGCTGTCTTTCCATGTTTTGTGTTTTACTTTGATAGATCTGTCCTGGTGTGTTCCTGTGTGCCTTACTTCCTGTTTTATTTTGTAGTATTCTATTCACAGGTATCCTTGTCTAACTTTGTTCCTGTTGTTGATTACCTGATGTGTTTCAGCTCCCTGCTTGTTTGCCTGTGTATATATTGCCCTCAGTTGTGTTCACTGTTTGTGACGTCCTTGTAGTCTTATGTTGAGTGTTTAGCTGTGCTTTGTTCTCTGTGTTTCCTGGATTTATCTTGCGGATTATTACCTTGTTCTCTGTTTTTGGATTACCCTGTTTCCTTGGACACTCTTTCATTTGGATACGTAGCTTTGTTTGGACTTTTTGCCTGTGCCTTCACGTAAGACTGTTTAGTTTGCTTTAATAAATATTTGTATTGTATTTTAACTGCATGCTCTCGCCTTTTGGTCTGCCTTTGGGTCCACCTCAGCTCTCTGACTGCACTCAGTCATTTACCATGACAGTAGGATGTCACCACAGAATGGACCCAGCAGACTTTAAATTTGAGATGGACATGTTTTTGGATGTGTTACCTGTTAGGAGTTGTGGACTGACTGTCAGTTTGCTCCAAGCATTAAGACCCAGCAAGCTGCTCTCTCCAAGGCTCCTGCCTGTTTCGCTGCCACCTGGCTTTCCTGACGATCAGGCAGACAGACAGACCCGTCCGGGTCGCTATAAAAAGGCATCATATAAGATCATTTGCAGTGAACACAAAAAGAACCATGATTAAGTATAATAAACACAAAGGAGATATTGTTTTTTGCAAAAGAATGCAGTGCAATTTATTCTCATAAATAAGGTGAACAGTTGAACAAATTACATTTAAATTGATGCCGTTATCGATGCTTCAGTCAAGCAATTATGAGTGCATAGTTTCATATACTGTTATCACATCACGTATTAGTTGCCTTATTGAGCCAAACGCTGTGCGCCAGTGTGTGGATGTGATGCGTTGCACAAAATTATAACACTATTTATTAAGTTGATCTTTCAGTGTAACGCTTATTTCACGTAAAACAAGTCATTTTTCTTTTGATTCATCAGCAGCCTCGTTAAGTGAGGAGACTGTTTAAGTAAATGTTCAAACACAAGTGGAATGTATTTGCTTTACTCTCTTTTCAAACGAGGGAATCCAAAGTAGTACCTGGGTCATCCAGTGCATCTTGCATTTATGTGTCCTCCTCCACTTCCGTCACTACTCAGGAGGGATGCCCCTTCCAGCAGATCAGTTATGAAGGGATGGAGCTACTTTAAGATACACTCAGTACAAGCCTAAATAGTTTTTGAGGAGTACCTTGTTGGCTGCTCTGTTTTTAAGTCTAGTTTAAACACAGAAGAATGTGCACACATCCAAACAAACCTGTGGGTAAGTAACATAAAACAAAGAATGACCTTCACAGAGTTATAATGAATCCAACTTGGTGGTATCATTAATTATGACGATGCAAACTCTGAGGTCCTGAGCTGTTCGAATGCACTTGTGGTAAATTGGTGCATCTCTACAGTGTAAGCCTTCTGTGCCCACAACACCTTCTATAAGGCATCAAAAGTATTCAATGTGCAGATAATTCTTTGGTTTTCACAATAGAGTAACTCCCCATTAATGTCACATACATGTCTTAAAGAGATGTCCAAATCCAAATCTATAACATCAGCTTTTAATTTTTTTACTGACAAATGCAAAATGTTAACTTATAATACTATCTTAAGATTTTCATTTACAGCTGTAAACGATCATATTTTCACACTATATTCTTTAACTTTAGAAACTGATGAATGAAGAATGTGATTTTATTTTTAGTAAATTTAGGGTGATCAATTTTAAATAGTAAAAATGATTTCTAATACAAAAGCAACAGTTTAACAAATTAAAATCATATTAAGCATTCATGGGAACATCAATAATAAAAGGTTACAAATGTAAAAGTTGTTTTGTATGACTTGAAGTAATGTGTTGTAACAGTAAATATAATAAGAGAACTTATGTATAGGAACTATATACTCATAATTTGAAATCAGTTGAGTTCAGGTGCTGTGGAGTAAAAGAAAAACAAGGCTGAGCAAAGCAGTGAGCTGCAGGATCTGGCAGGGACACACTGGAAGCTGGGACTTCTGTAGAGCTGGACTCTGGTGCTTCACATCTGGAATGATGCTGCCATCAGCTCCTCTGGCTCCTGTAAACACAACAATGGTAGAAAGTTACTGACAGCCTCTTCCCAACTGTCATGAACCTACTGAACTCTGAGATCGCCTCATGATAACCTCTCTGGCATGTAACAGTAAATATGGCAACGTACAATACACTGCTTACTCATACAGTATGTGCAATATTTATCTTGCTGCAGGACACCACTTATCAGTGAAGTCAGTTGTTAATGTAACGTTATATTTATTATTTTGCTCTTATGTTAAATTACTGTTGAACTGGTATACTTAACATATATTTTTTGATCATTTTAATGCACCTTTGAGTTGTCACAAAAGTAATCTGTGCTACACAATAACAAAAAGGGCTTGAATCTCGAATGTAAGCAGGGCCTCACAGGTTAAAAATACATACAGCTGGAGAGCCTAGACTAAACTCAGAAGCGGCTGTCATTCAGCTAATTTTCTATAACTAATACTTGACCCAACAGAGGAACATGGCCATTACATCCCGGCTAGTTAGTTACCTGTGTTTACCAACACGACAACCGCAACCAACCGCTGCTTCCCCCTCGACCCTCAACCCCGTCGCTCAGTCCAGGTTGAGCCGCTTAGTCTAGTGACACAGTGATTTATTACAGTAACTTTAATGTTACCTATCCAAATCTAACAATGGCTTTTTGGCAAGTTTACTGTTAACATTGCATAACATCGTCTAACTGACGAGGGGGCCATTAACATTACTTTACTAACTTATGTTACTTAACGTTACCTTCTAACAGAGTCATTATTGTTCCAAAGTGTTATCACCATAAATTCAAACACTTTAATATGTTGACTTCTGTGCACGTTTAAAAACTCTAGTTAGCACTCTCCAGTTATTTTAGCATCGTTACCAAAGCTTTATGCTGGCTAAGTAGTTAGTTAGGTAACGTTAGCTAAGCTAACAAGCTAACGTCACAAACTCATAATGTTACCTGTTAATTATGTAACACATAAAATAAGTAAATAAACACATAAAATAAAGAATTTAATCACCAACTGGAGCACAGGCGTGTGGAGGTTCTCTTTTTCTCCAACAAATCGCTCAGCATGTCTTTATTTGTCCAGTATCTGCATAAAGAAACGTCCAAAGGCTCAAACAGGCAGAGCTGCCGAGCTGCCTGTCAATCAAAGTGGCAATGCCCTAATAATGCAGAACTTTAAGGCTTAATCTAATTTAAATGGGGGAGTTATAAAAAAAATTCACCCCTCACAGTTGTCATGAAGGGTAAAGTTAGCGATATACAATAAAACCATCTTTTGTACCAAGCTGTAAACATGTTTATTCTGCTGTAAAGGAAACCGGAAGGTTGCCGCTTGGTGTGTAATTCTTTTTTTAGCTTTTCCGTCAGAATATGCCTCCTTTTCTTCATGCAGTCCACAGGCTAAGATTATTTAATGAGGGGTGTCATTGACCATTATAGGCAACTATAGGCGTTTAAAGGGTTGGGCAAGGAGCTCGCTCACACACTCCACATTTCAATTTAATTGTGATTTATAAAGGGAAATCAGTGTAAAACATGCATGTGCAGTGTTTTACAAATCAG
>NW_024043072.1:0-6178 GCF_014851395.1 Micropterus salmoides | reverse complement strand
ATATATAGCAATCTAGAGACCCACATGTAGGCCCTATTAAACTAAATTTACTCCACTTCCCTCCACATTTGCTTTGTACTATTCCATCATTTCTGGCTGGCTAAAATCATGACTTTGACAGAATACCTGTGGCACACATGATAGTAATATGGATTATGTTAGTTGGTGAATTAATATGGAAAAGCCATACAACTAAGCTACAGTAATTTGCACCAGATAACATTAGCAATTGGTTGGCATTAGCTGGCGAGCTAACATTACATAACTTGAGCCAACTAAAGAACAACATCACAATATGTTTCACATATTTTGCAGTAATTAAGTTTACCTGTGTAATAGGATGAAAGCCAACTCTGTGTTGGTTTTGTCACTTCCACAACAAAGCGGAAGTCTCTCTGTGACTCAAATCTTTCTGATGTGGAAAGTGTTTCACCTATCTGATTCTCGTTTGACCTGACTGCTCCAGCACATGGACGTTGTGTTGGAGTCTGTGTTGTGCTGGGAGCCGGTATTTTTTTGGTTTTAGCAGAATCCATCTTGTTAGCTGCGGTGTTGTTGCTATGTGTACGATACAGAGGTGACCCAGGAAGTGGATCATTTTATGAGGGTTACAACCCCTTCACACATAGACAATAAAATAGTGATTAATTTCATTAAAAAAAGTTTAATGTTAAATTATGAAGGTGAGCTCTGTCTGTCTTGCTCAGTGTTTCACCTGCTTTTACGCTACCTGCTCAGCTCATGCCACCTGCCTGTCCGCTCACAAGGACTTCCAGCAAGAAAACCACTATTGCACATTCTTGTAAATAAACCATCTGTAATTTTCCTTTTACTCTCTGTGTCTGATATTTGGTCATCAGAATTATCAATGTTAACATAAATAAAATTTAAAGACCAGCAAAAATCAAGGAGAAGCCAAAGAATGACAACTGATAGACAGAGGAGGAGTCAAAAAGAGAAAAGTACCTCATTCAGACAAGATTAAGATTCATAAAAGTAGTAAACAGAATATCAGCCACTGTATATGTTTTATTTCCTGAATGTTCTGATGCTTTGTTACAAGAAATATTAAATCTCCAAAATGTTAAAACAATTACCAAAGAGTAGGAGTAGACATTCAGGTCCGTTTAATCCTTCAGTATAGACAGAAGAATTTTCAGATAGTCCCATCAAATTTAATTAAATGTGGTATTCAAAACGTAAGCAAATTAACTGAATCTCAGAGCTGTACTTCAGTAGAAATCTCAGATCACCTGCTGAGGTAGTATCTGTAAACATTTCCTCAACAATCCACACCAGTGGACATTTATTGCACTTTTGCTCATTGGTGGTCCAGATATATGTATCCAAATTTGGTGCAATTCATACTTAACTGGCATTTGAACTACATTACTTTACCTGATTTATGTCTTAGAATACCAGTTTATGAGGTAAACCTTGCTTAAACTAATGCAGTCTAATACAACAAAAAATCCAATAAATCCTCTCTTCAAGGAGTTATAATGTTAAGGTTATGATGAAACAGTTTTACTGGGGTGTTGATTCAACTTTATGATAATTGTGGAGGATGTAGTTTGTGGCGTTGTTGAAATTGCATGTACAGAGAGGCATTTCTATCATTTAGCCTACCGTCATTAATATTAATGGACTGGATATAATAAAAAAACAATAAACACTGCTGTGCTGGAAAGTGAACATCACATGCAGATGGAAATACATTTTACTTGTAGCTTGCAACACTTTACAATCAGGCTACATACCCTGGAAAACTCTAGTTCAAATGTAACACTTCCTTCAGACGAACAAGGGAGGATTAGTGGGAGGAAAGAAAAAGCAGAAAATAGAGATGAAAGGGTCTGACCTCAGAGAGAAGATCTGACTGCTTCTCTGGACAGGCTGACCTGAACGCACGCACGCACACACACACACACACACAGATACCCTGCCACAAGGCACACAAACAGACATTCTCATATCCAAATAATCCTTAGATGCAAACACAGATAGCCTCTCTGTCACGTACACGTATCGTATGTGACTGAGAATGAGCAATTTCTATTTCCAACAACGCGGGTCCCCCTTACATGGACGTCGGCATGTTCCAGCACCATGTTTCTATAGTAGCCCAAAATGGACAAACTGCTCAACAGAGTGCCTTTTGTCACAGTGTTCTTCTTCTTGTAGAATTCTGGCAGTGTAGACGTTCGTCACTACGTTGAATGCAAATGTTTTAAGAAGAAGAAGAATAATCATTTACAGCACGGGTCGGAGCATGAACATAAGACATAAAATTTAAATTGAAGGTTATGGTGTTTGGTTAGCTCCGTCAGTAAAGGGCAAGACTCGCATCTAGAAGGTTGCGTGTTGCATCACATGTCTGAAGAAATTTTTTTCCCCCTCTTTAACAAATTGATTATGAAGCGACGTGCTCATAATAAAGCCTGTGCTTCCGGTGATTGATCCGCATCCATCAACCTACGACGCTTTTCATTTCCCCAGGCAGAGGACATTTAGGGGAATCACGTTTTCTGATGGCTATTTCAAAGGTGTGTCCAGCAAACTACAGACCCTTTTTAATGTCCATCAGAAAAAGTTGTCAATTCAAGTCAAAATAAAGCATTGCTGCAAAAAACCTTCTCGTGCTTTTATTTTGTGAAGTGATTATGTGAGTAACTGTTGCTTTTATAACTGAGATCTATTTCTGCACCACTATCAAAGAATTTATTTATTTAAATATTTTGCCGCTATCAAAGCACTAAAGTCTACTTATGTGTTACATGTATTTTTCATATTTATCAGTAGACCTTTCACCCTCAACCTCAGACACTCACATGATTGTTTATTCACATCTAAAAAAAACACAAATTATTGGTTTTCCTGTCACACACATAACACTTGGCATTTATTCTGAGACATAAAAACACACACATTGTCCCTCAATGTCTCTCTCTCTCTGTCTCCCATTCACAAACAAATTGAAAGAAAAAGCATCCCTTTGTCAGGATAATAACATGTTGATTGGTAGGTAGGTTCCAGCAAGGCTCAGGAAGGGTCGAACTGCTGCTGAGTCACTGATATGGCCAAACACCAATTAGGCTTTGATTAGGCACCAGAGAGCAAGAGACAGAGGGAGAAAGTTACAGGTGGGGACCAAAGACCATCCTACCATTTTTTGTTTTCTCAGTGTGTGTGTGTATATATATATATATATATATATATATATATATATATATTTTGAGCATTTACATTTCCTGCCTAAAATGTGTTTGCATAATTAATTCAAAATCAGTGTCAAATAGTGTGAACCCATATTTGCATAATGGAGAAAGTTTGCTACACAGAGGAAGAGGAGGCTGGTTTTGTTTTTTCACTGATGCAAATGTATCATTTGATTTCAGTTTCCTCACTCTGCTACCAAATAATAATTTGATTTTAAATTACCTCTAATTGCAACTCTTCTAATTTTACAAGCTGGAAGTAGTGCATAATCTACATGATTTGCTGAAGTTGAGGTCAGGCAGTTTACTTAAGTTCTTATTCATCACGTCATTGTAGTGTAGATACTCAAACTCAAATTTAACATTAAAAACTAATTAAACTATGTGTAGAATTTTCATTTAATCATAGTATCTTGTGACAGAACGGACCCAAAAAAAGGCTGGTGAGCAAGCCCGGCTGGCCGAACGGGGAGGCAGAGGTGAGTGAACCTGGCGGGAGGAAACAGACAGACAGGGTTAGCAGGTGACGAGAAGGTAAGACAAGAAGAGAGATTCATAAAATGCTGGAACAAAGCGGTGACACCAAGTCTGGAGCTGCGACAATCGAGCGAGGATGGCGTGGAGAGCCGGGGTAGAAGTACTGGTCATGATGAAGCTGATAGCTGGCAGGTGCAGCGGTCGGGGATGGAGGTTAACGAGAAGCAGGTGTGGGTAACCAGCCGCGCTCCGGAGCGGAGAGGGGTAGAGCACACAGAGGGGGAGAGAGAGGAGGCACAGGAAAAAACAGAATGCGAGGGAGGAAAGGAGAAACAGGACACTCACCAACAGCCGGGCTGTCACCGCAACAGTATCTTTCAAATGAGACAAACCATGTGAAACTATCTGCAATCTACTTCTTGCGCCAATCCATGCATGAGACTGTAATGGAGTGCATTGCTGTCTGTACAGATTGTCTTAAGGGCCCGAGCACAACAATGTGCCAGGTCCCCATTGGAACTGAAGGAATTATTTTTCTTTTTCTGTTAGCGCCCCCTAAAATGCTTGTTGGAGCGATACCTGACACCCAACAAGAAGTCGGCCATTTTGGATTTAATGGTCATTTTTGGCACTCCCCACATGTGAGGGCCCGCCCAACGCTGCTTGCAGCTTTAATCTTTTATAATAATAATAACCTTTATTTGTAGAGCACTTTTCAAACACAAGTTACAAAGTGCTTTAACAAGTGTAAAGACAATAATACCCAAAAGACAATAAAACAAAAATACAAGACAAAAACAATACAAGTCATCATGTTGGTTATAATGCATTTGAATAGCAATACAGTTTCTGTATTCCTGGCTAAAATGTGACTGAAACATACTGAGCAGATTGATGCACAATATAAGTGGATTATGCTAGGGCTAGGTCTCACTAAGTGCTTTTGTCCACCAAAGTGGTTTTTTTGCCAGCTGAAAACACCTATCAGGGAGCAATATGATACGCTTTGGAGGCATAGCATTTTTTTTTGCCTGAAAGGCTTTGGTATATCTGTGGCAGTGATGTGTTGCAAGTAGACTACCTTATTTTAGTTGATGTCAGTCTTTGACTTTTGTGTGTTATGTACACTCACCTAAAGGATTATTAGGAACACCTGTTCAATTTCTCATTAATGCAATTATCTAATCAACCAATCACATGGCAGTTGCTTCAATGCATTTAGGGGTGTGGTCCTGGTCAAGACAATCTCCTGAACTCCAAACTGAATGTCAGAATGGGAAAGAAAGGTGATTTAAGCAATTTTGAGCGTGGCACGGTCGTTGGTGCCAGATGAGCAGGTCTGAGTATTTCACAATCTGCTCAGTTACTGGATTTTCACGCACAACCATTTCTAGGGTTTACAAAGAATGGTGTGAAAAGGGAAAAACATCCAGTATGCGGCAGTCCTGTGGGCGAAAATGCCTTGTTGATGCTAGAGGTCAGAGGAGAATGGGCCGACTGATTCAAGCTGATAGAAGAGCAACTTTGACTGAAATAACCACTCGTTACAACCGAGGTATGCAGCAAAGCATTTGTGAAGCCACAACACGCACAACCTTGAGGCGGATGGGCTACAACAGCAGAAGACCCCACCGGGTACCACTCATCTCCACTACAAATAGGAAAAAGAGGCTACAATTTGCAAGAGCTCACCAAAATTGGACAGTTGAACTGGAAAAATGTTGCCTGGTCTGATGAGTCTCGATTTCTGTTGAGACATTCAGATGGTAGAGTCAGAATTTGTGGGATGTTTTCTTGGCACACTTTAGGCCCCTTAGTGCCAATTGGGCCTCGTTTAAATGCCACGGCCTACCTGAGCATTGTTTCTGACCATGTCCATCCCTTTAAGGCCACCATGTACCCATCCTCTGATGGCTACTTCCAGCAGGATAATGCACCATGTCACAAAGCTCGAATCATTTCAAATTGGTTTCTTGAACATGACAATGAGTTCACTGTACTAAAATGGCCCCCAGTCACCAGATCTCAACCCAATAGAGCATCTTTGGGATGTGGTGGAACGGGAGCTTCGTGCCCTGGATGTGCATCCCACAAATCTCCATCAACTGCAAGATGCCATCCTATCAATATGGGCCAACATTTCTAAAGAATGCTTTCAGCACCTTGTTGAATCAATGCCACATAGAATTAAGGCAGTTCTTAAGGCGAAAGGGGGTCAAACACAGTATTAGTATGGTGTTCCTAATAATCTTTTAGGTGAGTGTAGAATCCCTGTTGTCAACATAAAGCCAGATTTAAAAAATGTGCATTTATAGGCTACCCATAAGGGCTGGCAGGTAAAATGAACTACCATTTCTCACTTTAGATCAACATTCTATGTTACTATTGGCAATGCTTTTTGTCTACCACTAAACAGGCATGCAGACTTGCTCAGCGTGAGTGAAGGAGAGTCTGATGTTGGGGACGTTTTAGGACTGAGTGTG